>NC_056727.1:1112580102-1112707602 GCF_019279795.1 Protopterus annectens
GTGAGGGATACCAAAAGGTTGGCAAGGAAGGAAACAAAGTCAACACTGCTTTTTGCCTTTGCCTCTGATTAAAAAAAATTTCAGAAAGCAGCCATGGATATTTTGGGGGCTTTTAGTACCCCAAGCACCACAGTTAAGAGGTATACTTTGATGATGGTGGATTATACTATGGGGTACCCTTAAGAAACAGCCTTGTGCTCTATTGAGGTAGAAAACATGGAAAATGCTGTGTTGTAAATGTACATTTTCTCTCAGAGATACTTGTAGACAGAGGAGCTACTTTATGTTAGAACTGCTGACCTGTTTGGAGAAGTGCTGTGGGGTAAAGCAGTTGAACACTACCGACCACCACCATCCGATGGTTTAGTGGAGAAGTTTAGCTTTGACCTTAAGACCATTTTGAGTGTATTCACAGACCAGTTTTAGTTGGAGTGGAACAAGTACATGTCCCATTTGATTTTTGCATACAGGGAAATGCTCCAAGAACCAACATTTTTGCTATTTGAGCTACGATATGGTCATAGGATAATGGGACATCTAGACTTAATAAGTGATGATTGGGAGGGAGAATGTGACTCTTGCAAATGCTTTTGTCAGTTTGGCCTACTGTTATTGACACAAGAATAGCCAAATATAACACAAAATGGCAATTGTGCATAACGAAAACATATTGCTTAAATTTTACATTATACAGCTTACAGCAGTTTTGATTATTCAACACAAATGATTAACCCGAATTGTGATAAGCAACATCAATCACCAGTAAATTATTCAAATTCATTGTCCATGTTCATGTAAATACATAATCATTAATCACTGTTGTTTAAATGTGTACTTTTGCTGAGAAGAGGCAGTTTTCAGTAGCTGACAATCACTGCAAATAACCTCACAGAAATCACTGCATGACATGCTGAAATTTATCTTCACCGTTAACTCTGCTTTCACCAAGTTTGTGTTTAGTCTGTTTCTCCTGTCAGAGCAAAGTTAATTCATTATGCAGAAAAGTCTCTCGCAGAAAGCATTTGAGACTGGGATTGACAGAATGTATGAAACAATATGAAGCAGTTGAATGTCATTTGGAGACAATACACTAAAAAACTTTACCTACCTATCACTGACCTGTGTCTGACTGTAGAATGTCAATTCTAACTTTTTGAAGAACGCAAAATTCTTCATACAACTTGTCAGTAGCAGCAGTTATGCCTTTAATATGTTCAAGTATTGTCAATATATCCTGCCACTAGATGCCATTGTCTAACACGAGAACAGCAAAATGCTTGAAAACAGATTCATCATAGTTATACCATTTCTGCAAATATGACAAACAGCGATCAAAAAAATGAGTTGCTTCCCATACAAATTTTTGTTTAACTTCTGCAGTCACAGCATCAGAATGTAGTAGTTGATAGGCCGAAGAACCATGGAATTTGTCACTCTGACATTGCTGCAGCTTGCACTTCACACTTAACATAATGGAGTGCAATTCAGCAGCTGTAGTCACATTTGACTCCAAGTGTCAGACGGCATCATCAAAAACAGTCATAACATTGTGAATCAGAGCAAACGTTGAGGCAGACTATTATCACTGTTCCAAGAAAACCTACTTCATAGCAATGCTGCAACTTCATCTTGACCTTGAGATGTAAAGTAAGATGAATTTGACCAACTGTCCTGGTTTTTCCAGGACAGTCCTGGTTTGGAAGTCTCTGTCCCGGGATCCCAAACATTGCCTTTGGGACACAGAAATGTCCCAGTTTAAACCACTCAGTCTGAATTCTGACCTGGCTTCCCAGTGTGGCCAGTCTCCCAGCTTTCCCATCCTGAGCAGCTCTGGGGACTTTGTGATTTTTTGGGGGTGCCATTGGGTATGGGGAATCGTCGGATGCCTTTGTCTTGGCAAGAGCATTCCAGGCCCTGTCACCCCCATCAGTCGCTACCTCAAGAACTTCCATTGCGGGGGGCTCTGCCTGACCCCATTCATCCAGACAAGAGCTCTCCAGGCCCTGAGCCCATCTGCCTGGCACTTCCTTACTGACTTCTGTCGGGGCCGACCCCTACAGGCCTCATCTTCGACCTGGCCAAGAGACTCCTTGGCCATGGCCCCCCATGTCAGGGGGAATCTGCCACCACCACATCTCCTGCAGGCTGTCAAATCATACCAGATCACTCATACCCTCAGACCGTCTCAGGGGAGCTTCCCTCCAATCCCATCTGCCACTTTGGAACTCCCCTCAGCCTCTGAGAAGCAGATCCACTCTCATGAAGGCTTCAGAGTGCCCCTGCTTTCTCACCCAGAGCAGCTCTGGGGACTTTGATATTTTTCAAGGATGCTGTTGGTTATGGGGTGAAGTTGGATACCTTCACCCTGGCAGGAGCTCTCCAGCCCCCTCCGCTGTCTGCCCTGGTGCTTCCTCAAGGACTTCCATCATGGGGAGCTCTGCCTGACTCCACTCTCCCAGGCAGGAGCTCTCCAGGCCCTGCTGCTGTTCACCCCGTGCTCCCTTAAGGACTTCTGTTGTGGGGAGCTCTGCCTGACCCCCCTCACCCAGGTAGGAGGTCACCCAGCCCTGCCACTATCTGCCTCTCTCCTCCTTCCAGACTTCTGTCCCAGAGGGGGCATGGTCCGTGCTCCCTCACCCAGGCGGGAGCTGTCCTGTCCCAGTCACTTTTCACCTCTCTCTCCCTTCTAGACTTCCATCGGGATGGATCCCCTCCAGGCTTCCACTTCTACCCAGGAGAGAGAGAGCTCTTTTCCAGGGTTACATATCTCCTGACTGCTGCCAAATCATGCAGTGTCATGCATGCTCTTGGAGCCTCTCAGGGGATCTTTCCAGCCTCATGGAACTCTGCTGGGCCATGAAGCCTCAGACAGACCCTCATTGTGACTTCTGTGACACTGATTCTCCCCTTTGCCTTGCACCTAGGGCCTTCAAACTCACAGGAAGATGGCTATGGGTCCCTCGTCTCTGCACTTTTTGTAGCACACCTCAGTCTCTCTCTCCCACGGTGCCAGACACCAACATATTTGCATCACTTCAAGCCTTCTGACATGATGGCTCTTGCCTCCTGGGTGGTGCGGTTCACAGGATGGCATCCCCACAGTGCCGGGTGAAGGACGGGAGGCTAACCTGCTGGCCCCAGTGTGAGATGACATGGTGGCCCTATCTCCACTCCCATGGGGGGGTGAAGAATGGGATTGCAGACCTATCTTCCAGTTCCCGGGGCAGCCTTCAAGTGTCCCAGTTTAGGTCCTGTAACAAAATGGTCACCTTGAGTAAGACTTTAGTGCCAGCCAACATAACAACAATCTGTCAACAGCAGGCAGCAGGCTTAACCAATATGTGAGCACATGGCGTTGCAGTTTTCAGTATTCCATTTGCAAAAAAATAGAAGAATTCCTTAAGATCATCAGATTTCTTTGGCTGATGTTGAGAATGAATTGTAAGTTTTGATAACAAATGATTCAACATCAAAACTGAATGCCTTTAATCCAAACTTCCATAGTTGTTGAGGATGTGACATTTGCAGTTTGCTTGTATCAAATTTTTGTTCGCAACATGCAACTTCTGAAATACTGACGCGTGTTTTTCGAAGTTTATGGATGCATTGTCTGCACTGTATGAGATGACTGAATCTAAACACAGGCTATTAGCTGCAATGATATCTTTAATTCTATTGGCAATTGCTATACTGGTTTCATAATTATCTTGATAAAAATCCTTGAGTCCATTCTTCACACCTTCAATTCTCGAGAAGTAGCGAATGGTCAATAAAAATAACTTCTTATTGCCTTTGTTCAAAGCATCTGATCCAATTCTAAAATAACAAGCAGATTTAACAGAATTGACGCAACATTCTGTGCTTTTGGACCCAGTATGTTTTCAACATAACTTATTGCTTTGTACAGCCACATGAAATTTTAGAAGCTATGGTTGAATCAAGGAATGGTTTTGCCAGAAGCTTGTTGCCACAGTCCTGACTACTGTAGCTGTGGTGATAGATAACATCATGATACATAGTGGCTAGTTCTGCTGCAATAACACTGTCTTCTTCCAGAGTATTTTTTCAAATAAAAAACGCAGAATCTCTTGAGACTGCTTTTGTGTCATCACTGCATTCTTTGTGCTTGAATGACTCAGCATATGTTGTAATGGCCTTCTTCCGCTCATATTTGACAGCAAAGGACTGTCAACAGAGTGTGCAGCTTGCCGTGTGATCATCAACTATCGAAAACCATGAAAAATCCTCGGTGATCCACTCTTGCTTAAAAACACACCACCTTCTCTTCTTTTTCATAAGGAGTTTCCATTTTATGTGAACCAAAATTATCCAAATCTGATGATTTGGATTTGTTACTATTATTTTTGATAATTTTATAATTTTGAACGACACCATAATTAACAGGTATTAGTGTCTAGCGACAAGTAGACAAACAAATGTTTTTACCACCAAAGATTATAAATAGACGTTACTTACCATCACCAGGTGTGCAGCCAAAGTCCCAAAGAATGTAAAACAAATTGACTGTGGTTTCTACCTACAGATTTTGAAAAGGACTAAAACTATTGAACTGCACTTCACACCAAAATTTTTTGATTAATATTTGCTGCTGTCTGAGATGCCTGACTTGCATTAACTTGTAAGACTGTACTGCTCAGGAGTACAGGATTATGGTATGTGATTCCATTGGTATGTTAGGAATGAATGTACGATAACATTAATTATGCCAATTATGCCAATATAGGACCAAATTCCTGGACAAACCCCATCCTAACCTGGACACTGGATGTCAATCGTCAATTCCTGGACTGTCCAGGCCAATCTTGGATGGTTGGCATCCCTAAATGTAATACTATCAAGAAGCTAGCCTGTACATAGATTCAGGAAATTTGAGCTGTACTGAGTCTGAAAGCACATTCACTGCTTAACCAGGATGAACTCTGTTGATGAACCACTATGTAGACACAGGGACCCAGTGGCAAAACTAAAGGTCAAAGTTAACTAGTAAGGAGAAGAGATGCCAGTGGTAATGACAAAATAGTTTTGCCCTGTGTCCAGATAGGCAAATGACCTTCAAAGACAGGTAATTGGGCGATGTAACTGAAATAAACTTTCTACACAAGCAATGGTTCTTGGGGGTTTAGAAAGGGGTGAAATGTTAGGAGGTAAATATTTTCTTAGATGTAGAAACGTCAGAAGTTGTAGATTTCATTAGATGTGTGGAATTTATAACTGCTTTTAACAGAGTGGAACTGTTTACTGTTTTATAATTATTGCTTTCTGCCAGGAGCTGTATTACCCCAGATTGGAATGAAATTCCCTGTGTGTGTTCTGTCACCTTGGTTTAAAAGACATAAACATTCTGTTTGCCTTTGAGATCATGCTAACCACTGAGGAATACTGAAACAGTTATTGCTGCTGTTGTCTTTTCACTGGGACTTTTGTTTGGATTTGGAAAGCTTCCAGTTGGCAGAGAAAACTGAATCAAGATTCCTATGTTTTTTTTCTTTATTCAGATTATTCATTTAATTAACTATTTTCAAATCTGAAACAGCAGACTATTTGCTACAGGGTCAATAAAAAGGGAGTATGCAGTCTAATGTTGCAAAGACTATAAGCTAAATGTTTGGTATTTTTTATCTGTGAATCATCTGCAGCCACTGGCTATTTTAATAACATTGTGGTAGTTATGTAACAGTCTATTGTATAAAGTGGTAGGATCAATATATTTAATGCTATTTAGAGTTATTCTATCACCTCTATCTGTTACAAAGCACACACACACACACACACACACACACACACACACACACACACACACACACACACACACACACACACACACATACACCAGGATTCATGAAGCTTGCGCCAGGTGCAGGCGTAGCATTGGCGATCTAACACCAAATATGGCCGCCAAGCGATTCAGGTACAAGCTGTTTCCACGTGCACTACCTGCGTACGCTACGCCCGCACAGCTCCCAGCGCCTGTATGCCAATCACCCCATGCGCAGCAGTGCAGCATGCAAATGAACATATATAGCGATTCAGGAAGTGGTGCAGGCGTAGTGTAAGCATGCAGAAATGTAAACCGAAAAAAACGGTTTACATTTTTCAAACATAAAATCGGAGCCATGACAGCGGACCAAACTCACGTATTATACTGTTAATATATGCCAATGGCTAAATATATAGCCAATGGCATAAAACAACATGCACAAAATATGAAAAAGAACATTTAATATTATGCCCACACTAAAGCGAAGTTAAAGCGCAGGGCATCGGTGCGCAAAGGGGATCACAAGGAATATACAAAAATATAGAATAAAACTGCAGTGAAACACATATCATGATTTCCCCTTAATAGTCAGTGGCAGGCATGCTACACCATACTCATGGCGCAAGGGTTGCTAAGGGGCAGTGACAGTGTTATGCGCAGTAGCTAGGAATTAGTAGGCAATGCCATGTAAATGAGAGGAGTAATACTGAATTGCAGATTTCCCGCTGGTGTAAGGATGCACAAAACAGCATAGCGTTATAACACCGAGGTGAGCCCTTGAGATAAAAATGACATCAAGAGAGGGGTGTGTCGTCATTGCTGTAAGCACATTGGAGCATTGCTGACCCGGTTTGCCTGTTGCTAAGCAAAGCTGCAGGAAAGGGATATGTTGAAGTAGCCATAGTTTTGCTTAGCTGAGAGCATACAAGGGAACTGAATGTGCATGTGAACGTGGATGAAAACGTACTGTAAACCCGGTAAACGGCTGTGCGCAGAGTGCACCAGAGCGGAAACAGGAAGGATATGGGAAAAAGATAAGGAAATGCTGCAGCATGGAAACAGGAGTACAAATGAGTAATTAACACCTAGGAACCCACAGTGGGCCATTGACAACAGCTAACAAGGCTGCTAGCAGCTACCTGCAGAACAGGGAAGGGGAGGTGTAGTACTGCAAAGAAAACAGAACTGACACAGCAGAACAAAGCAAAACTGCAGTAGATCAGCTACACAACACATTTCGCAACACATTCCTGGGTAGGGAAAGTGCAAAACAAGAAAGCTGGCAGCTGGATGCATGCCTGTCAATGGGAGGGGATTCGGGTTGAAAAGTGAAATAAAGGGCAACAGATAAATCACGGCAGGCAAGCATAATTCAACACCAAAGGCCCCACAATTGCAGTACTCACTATAAAACCCATAATTAAGATACCCTGCAGCTGGAATTGCACATACACACCCAATTACATCAGCAGGATCCATAGCACAATAGTATAAACTGTGAAAGCACCTCACGCACACACTTGTGTATTCCCAAACACTCTGCACCATCGGAGTAAACAGATGGGGAACTTTTAAAATGTACATGTTAGGGGCTGCCATAGCTTTGATTCATCAGCATGTGTTGGAGACTGAAGATGGTGTGGAGGATAATGCTGACAACCACCTCAGGCACCGGAGAAGGAGAAGAGTGTTCAGACCAAGGGTAACCCACCAGGGGCTAAATGATCTGGAGATAGAAGAGCGTTACAGGGTGGACAGGAACACCATACAGCAACTTGTTGAGCTGTGTTGGCCACGCCTCAGAGTGAGAAATAACAGAGGGTAACCCATCCCAGTGGACACGAAGGTATGTGTAAGCTTGAGAATACTAGCCACAGGTACATTCCAAAGGCCAACTGGGGATATCCTGGGGGTCTCACAGGCATCAGCATCCAGGGTACTCCACCAGTTCCTGGATTCCATGTTACCACATGCCATTGAGCACATATACTTCCCCTGAATGCAGGAGGAGTTGGCCAGCAATATGCATCTCTTCCACCATGTGGCAGAATACGCAGAGGTACTGGGTGCAATAGACTGCAACGCACATACACATCAAGTCACCACCTGGTGAGCAGGGTAGGCGCTACATAAACCGCAAGGGATACCCCTCCATCAACTGCCAGGTCATGTGCAATGCCCAGGGCATTATCATGGATGTGTGTGCTGGCAGCCCTGGCAGCTATCACGACTCCCACATCTGGCATGCCTCACAGCTGTATCAGGTATTTGTCAGGGGGGAAATCCCATATGGCCACCTAATGGTGGATGCTGGCTATGCACTGGAACTGTGAATGATGACTCCCATCAGAAATGCACACACACCCATGCAAGAACGCCATAATGAGGCACACACACAAACCAGAATCATCATAGAGCATGTGTTTGGGATGCTGAAATCATGGTTTTGTTGCTTGGACATATCTGGTGGAGCCTTGCAGTACCCTACAGGCATGTGTGCCCACATCTTCATAGTATGTGCCATGCTACATAATATGATCCTGCGGAAACAGCTGCAGCAGGGACAGAATGGTGAAGGCCCTCACAGCCCACCACCATTGCCAAGGACCCCACAGGCACAGCGGTACTCACACAATGAACACCCTGAGTCAGCCCAAGTAGGCAGAGGGAGGGGTGCCCAGTATGCCCATGCCTTGGCAAAGAGGGAATGTATAGCACACACACTGACAGTATAGGCACCTATGGACTGACACCCTTCTCCACCTGCACACACGGTAAACATGGATGGCACACACACAAGACCACCTGTAAATTGTCATGTATAGGTGGTCTACTGTATGCATCCTACAGAGGCAGCCCTCAACTATTGCACACACAACCACTATTGGCACAAGGTAAGTCAACACCTGAACAGTAAAGTAAGCTATCAGCATGTGCTGATACTGTATGTATAGGTTCATAGGTACATAGGTAGGTACTTGGCTAACTGCCCGAGGCCATTCATACACCTAGCCAAAATGTGTCAGCTGTCGCCACCCCATTGATTAACTAACTGCCCCTCTGTGGAGCAGAGCCAATTGCAGGATCCCTGGGGTGTACCTACTGTTCCCCATCCACTCTGCAAGGTGTCCCTGGAGTGTTAGTGAGGAGCTCTGTATAATGTAATCAGGGATGTAGTTCTAAAGCATGGGGGAGTACCTGTGACAGGAATCTGTCACTCCAGCATCTTCCAGTTATGGTTGTGGCAAGGTGTATCTCATTACAGTGTGTGGCTCACTATGACATGGCTTCCCATAGGTGGAGCATATCCATTAAGCCTGACTTGGACATGGCTTTGTTGGGAAGCAAAGATCATCTCTGAGTAAACGAGATGCCACTGAGTAATGCAAGAGTTCATGCAGTCTGGCAGCATAAGACACATGTTTGAGGCCAGTAATGCTCTTGGTGAGGTATGTTTGTGGACCTTCCAGCTGTTGGATGTGTCTTCTGAGGTACATCCCAAATGGGTTACCATACTCAATGATGGGATTGATGAGTGATGAGTAAAGGGGCATGATAACCTCAGTATGTCTAGATGCGAACCCTTAAGTAATCAGATGGCCTACATAGAAAGATGTCCTAATTACTTTGGAGATATGATTATCAAAGGAGAGATCACTATCTAATGTAGTCCCCACATACCCATTACCTCGTCTGTATTAAAGTGGCTGCCACTCATGTATTAATAATTGGGTGTTTAGTTTCCCAACATGGAATGATCATGCAGTTTGTGGCCTTTAGCTGGAGGCCATGACTTTAACACCCTGTGTTGGTCTATGTGAGGCCCCTTGAAGGACGTCTGTGACAGCTGGACTGTCAATTATGGCTCCCAGTTTGCAGTAATCACCAAACACGGTCTGCTGTAGCCCACCTGTGTTTGCCTGTACCTCTGAGAAGTATATGGCAAACAGTAGGGGTCCCAGGACTGAGTCCTGTGGGACACCAGTTGTGACTGGTTACAAGTTGGACCTGGAGGCTGCTAGGCTTACCATGTGGGTTCTGTGTGTAAGCCTGTTGGCAACCCAACCTGTGATGTATGGGTGTATGTACTGGCTGGTGTGTTTATAAATAATACCTGAGTGGGGAATGGTGTCAGAATCCCTGACGAGGTCCAGGTAGTATGTGTGAACTACCACACCCCTCACCTAAAGTCTTGGTGACTATAAGATGTCAAACAGGTTCAGTAGGCATGATCTGCACTCAATCAAGCTGACCTGGGTTGGGTCGAGTGTCTGGAGGTTCCCAATGTCTCTGTTAATGAGTTCCATGATGATGCGCTCCATAATCTTGCAGACCAGGCTAGTCAGGCTTATAGGGCAGTAGTTCCCGGGGCCTGTTGTGGCGCCACCTTTGTGGAGTGGGATAACTGTTGCTGTGCACCACTCTGTGGGTATGTAGCCTGTAGAGAGGCTGGGTTTGAATGGTGTGTTTAGGTGAAGGGTTAGTTCATTTGGAACTCTTGTAAGACACAGCCTGGGACACTGTTCGGTCCCATTGAGGCTGTGTTTGTGGCTTTGGATAGGGCTGTTTTAACCTGTGTGTCGGTGATTGCTGGGGCCGTACATTCTTCTGGTATGGTTATGGACCGTTTAAGGGTTGAAAGGGGTGTGAAGTTTGCACTGAACCTGTCTGCCAAAATGTTGGCAATATCAGTCGGTTCAGTGTATTTTGTGCCAGTCTGCACCAACTCAGAGCAGATCTGAGAGTTCCCACTTAGGTTCTTGACATAGCTAAAGAACGCTTTGTTGTTATTTGTAGGGTCCTTGGGAAATTGTCTTTTGAAGCTAGCCTTGGATGATTTCATGAGGGATTGTAGTTTCTTGCTAATACTGATCAGGGATGTCTGCCCTTCTAGGTATTTTGCTCTTATCTGTACTAGTTTCCTCCTTCTATTGTAGAGCCTGTTTATAGCAGGGGTCCACCAGACCGGTTTCCTTTTCTTGGAGGTGTGAGTTTAGGTTTGACTTGGGACAGCATGATCCATGCATTCCTGCAGATGATCATAGAGCACCTTTGTATAGGTTTCAGCATCTTGGACAGCATTGTCCATTGGCGTGGGGGCTGTGAACCTTTCCACCTCGGGCTTAAGCAATGTGAAGTCTGCTTTGGAAAAGATTTTCACGGTGGTTTCCTTGTTTGGGGTTGTGGGTGGAATGTGAATATCCAGAGTGATCAGTCTATGGTCTGATCTAACCAGCGAGGGGTTGACGTCGGGTGTGGAACACCGGTCGCCCATGTTGGTGATGACTAGGTCCAATATGTTGTTCCCTCTGGTGGGGGTGTAGACCAGTTGTTCCAGGGCGTTTGAGTTTAGAAATTCTAGGAAGCATTGGGCAAGGGAGTTAGTACTTGAGTAGTTCTCCCAGTTAATGTTTGGGTAGTTGAAATCACCCAGTAGTAGGGTGTTTGGTAGGACCTGCATATTTCCCAGTCTCCAGAAATGCAAAATGTGGGTCCTGGGTCATGGTGGGTGATCTGTAGCAAGCTAGAATTTGGATTGCAGTTTTGCCCATTGTCAGTTGCACTTGGAAGATCTCTGATGCATCGTGCTGTGCAACTAACCTGGAGGTGTGAGTATCCTTGATGAATATGGATACACCCCCACCTTTTGTGTTCCGGTCCGTGTTCTGTGGCCGAAAGGTGTGGTATGAGCTATAGCCTGGTGGTGCTGGGGTGGTATCTGGAGCCTTGAACCGGGTATCTGTTACTGCACAGATATTGATGTTCTCCATACTGAGGAGTGCCTCGAATGCGTGCAATGTGAGGTTTAGACTTCTGGTGTTGAGTAGCAATACCCTCAGTTTCTGGTTACTTGTGCTATGTACTGTGGTGGGTTTGTCTTATGACCCTTGCCTAAAAGTCCACCTTGCCTAATATCCACCTCTCTACTATTGTTTGCAATCAATGACAGCTGTGCATGTGTACATGTTCTGCAAATGTGTACTGATCGTTGTTACAGGGCTGTGCCAAATGGCTATGTGCACACCTACATAGAGTGGATACTGACATTAGAGACACACTGGTTGAATGTGTAGATTTGTGCAGCCTAACCTCTCATTGCAGACTAACAGCTGCTTGGAAATACGTTAACAGTACTGATAATGAAACAGGGTGCATATTATCTTTAACTCCAGTGTGATATCTGCAGTAGGCATGTAAGATGTAGGAAACTGCTGCCCATGTGTAATAGCAGCTTCATAGGTGATGGCGTACACTATCTGATTATATCCTGATCATGTCAATAGTGGCACAGAGTCTATTGATATTTGACTCTGTGTGGGCAGTGGGTGTCTATGACCAACAGAGCTCATGGTTCTTCTGGGTATGTGAGTTTATACCCAGACAAGGATACAGCCCTGTTCACACTTCCATCATCTGTAATCAACTATCAGGATGTGATGTGGCCCTCAGAGGGGGATTGCTACAAAAGGTAGCTACCATGTTCCTGTAATAGCTAGTGTTGCCACATCCATAACTCAAATATTTACATGTGAGCATCACTGTCTAAAACCTCTTCATAATAAGTAAGTATACTAAATACAGTATGTGGTACTTGTAGTACTGAATGCTCATACAGGCATGTCTACTACTCAGCTACTGGTGTTTACTAATGTCAGCTTTGTATATGTGGCCATCCTGGGGGAATGCAATCTCTATGCCATGTACACTGCCAAACCCGCCTAACACCACACCCCACACATTGTCTGGGATGCAGCTACAGGGGTGATCATGGAGGCAGTCCATACTACACCCATGACTGGACTAGACAGTCAAGAGGTGTAGGTTAACACATGCATCTCATCACCACAACCAACACATACCCTTACCAGAACACAGTAAGGACGCACACATATTTCAACAGATAACACACACATCCACAGAGGCCTCTAAGTATCCGGCCAAGCAAGAGGCCTCCCAAGTTGGAATAGACAGACAACAGAATACAAAGACTGTACGACATATTGCGCATAATTGTGTCACACCTCAGAACACGTGGCCAGAAACATGGCCAACAGTACTCATTTGTGAATGCAAACCCTAGCATTATGTTACACACCAAGCTATACGAGGGGAAAAATACTGTCAACTGCCTGTCTGCCATGACTAGCCACGTACCCATACACTCCGACCACCTTTAGAACTATACACATGTCTCTGGCATATGCTATGTTGTTGTGCAGGACCTATGATGCAGTAGCCTGGACTGCGTGGAAACACATGTAGGAACTGACAGGTCATGTAGCCCATGTGGGTATGTCCCAAGGCCTGGGTAGCATCCTGCCAGTGGCCAGAATGATGCAGCAGTACAGGGACAAAGATTGTATTCCACAATCGTGAAATTTACTGGTGTAATTCAAAGAGTATCCAGCATCTCTCTGCCTGGGATAACATGGTTGATAGACCATGATGCTTTGCCAGACAGGGCCTGCACTTGTCACCCTGAGAATCTGGATACTGGTAACAGCCCATGCTTCCCCTATACTGCCCTCATCATGCCAGGTTCAAGTGAAAGTCCACTGGTGCAACAGGGACAACCAAGAAATAAACTGTGGGTCTTGCTACTCAATGATACAAAGCAGGTACTCAATATGGACTCACGGCAATCTGAAACATGGAGAACATATCTGTGCAGTGACTGAGATATGGTTCAACACTTTGGAGAGCACCCCTTCATGACCATGTTATAACAAATACCTCACCTCTTGGCCATCATCCTTTATTGGAACACATGGGCCACAGGTGTGTCCACCTTCCTGAGGGATATGCACACCCCCACGCAAGTTGCACTTGTACAATGTAAGATGCATTATGCTGAGCAACTACCTTTGTGCCAAAGTGTAATCCAAATTGCACCTTGTGACAGATCATCCACCATGCCTCAGAAATCCCAACTGTCATTGTGCTGTAATGGGGAATACCAGCTGTGAGACAGGACACCATAATCATGGCCACTCAGCTATCCCATTATGAACCGGGAAGACTCATCATGTACCAACACATGCTCAATGCATGTTGGATGTCATCAGCACCAATGACCTGGATCACCATAGTCACACCAACAGGGCTAACAGTATGCCACACACGTTCAGTCTTCAAAGCCAATGTTATGCTTCTTAAGAGCAGAGTGGTGACTGTCATGGCACCCATGCAGATGTACAATGCATGTGCAAATGCTGGGTCCTACACAAATGCACTTTAGGCACTCACATATGTGCAGTGATCGTGCCATTGAAACAGAAACAGGATTCAAACAAACACAACCATGAAGGCAAACCGGCGGTACCCTGCCTTAAACTGTACCACAGAAGGTAGTAACTGTTGCAAGGGTCAACAAACATGAGTGGAAGTTGATCCATGGTCAGCCTCAGTAAGATGCAGATACACCACATAATGCCACGCAAAGCTACTGTGAAACTACTCATCCACATATTATGAGGCCAAACACAGAGGATTCCATAGCTGTGTCATGAAACATAATGGCAGCAGCAAGATATGCTGTGCTTCACAGCACTACCTACTGCACCTACGGAAATAGCACCTGTTCAGCCAGATAGGGTCTTGGATAACATAAACACACTGTCTCCCCCCCCAACAGGTACACATTCATAAATCCATGTACACTACAGAGCCCCTGTAATAACAACTATGCAGGTACAAGCTGCACTCTCTAATGCCATACATACAGGCTGCATGGGACCTGTCCACATTCCAGGTTATATCCTACACAAATGTCAAAACAATCTGCTCCCCACATAAACATCTCATACAATCATAGATTCATGTCAGGCTGTGTATACACTGAGTGGTGCACAGCAACAGTCATCTGTTAATGCTGTCAATATCCGAGGGACCCTGGTATGTGTACAGCTGACCTGGTTACAAACAGTGGTATCATTGCATTGCATAACACATAATGTAACTGTGTCAGTACATGGGTACTCTGCACAGTTGTTGTAGGGCTAGGTACAGTCCACCAGTCAAAGGTTACTTGGTGTTGTTCCATTACATATCATACCACATGTATGGATGTGTGTTGGTGATCTGAGGACATGGTGGTGTCTGAGGATTACATACTAGAATGCAGCTTTTGACACTGTGACCTGCACCTGGCTCATCTGTGATGATATATGTTGGATTACTGGTCTGTACATGTGAGTAGCCATTATGAATGTGGGGACACCACCACCTGGAGTGGTCCGTACCAGTGTTATGGCCCACATGTCTGGTTCTGAGTTATATGGTAGTAGTGCTATTGTGCACAACAGAGCCATTAGCCAGGTGTTCCTCACTGCACAGATGTTAGTATTCCCCATTGTAGGTTCAACAGTGAGCAGCTGTGATTATGACAGCAACACATCTAGCACTGGTTAGCATAAGCATACAATGCAATTGTCTTCTAGGTGTCAGGGTGTTATCCTGAGTTTAGGTCATTTGCCTTGCAATGACACTATATGGGCAAATGCGAATGAGGTTATTATCAACACTCCCTTGAATCATGGATGCATGTGATCTGTGACAAAGGCTTGTCTTCTGTCAGTCATGTCATCCCAGACTGACAGACACTGGACAACCTCATAATTACAGCAGGACATTGTCTCATTGTGTTGGTCAAGCAGTTGCCATTTCTAGCATGAAATCACTGTGAGTAGTAGTATTGTACTTGGTATAGACTGATGCATCTAAGGTGTCGGACAACAGCAGGTGTTGTGTAGATGACCAGTGTCAGATACATGTAGTGCAGCGTTCCTGCTAACATTGACAACTACCAACACCGGAGACTATTACAACATGTTCTGTACATCTAACTGTATGAACATGGCCACTGTGGCCTTCCGTGTTTAGAATCAGAGTGCATCCTAAACAGCCCTGTGCTACTAAGTGTGTGAGCATGTCCACTGACAACTTGTGTAAGTTATGTACTTCTATGTGTATAAGCATGGCGATTGTAACCCTGTATAGTGATAGTAGTCATCCATTCCACAGAATGGCATACTCCTGCTCTGGATACACTCCTACGTTAAACACACAGGTTCACAGCTATGTACATCATAACTGTCAGCATCCCTGCTGATGTCCGCAATCCTAGAAGGTCATGATGACTGCCTTGGAATGTGTAATCTCTGTGGCACAACTCATAACTGCGTAGTACTGTAATAGTGATCTGTAGATAGGCAGGTGTTCTGATCCCATCACTGGAGTGTGTGTGTGTGTGTGTGTGTGTGTGTGTGTGTGTGTGTGTGTGTGTGTGTGTCCATCTGCCGGTGGACAGAACAATGCTTTTTAGAGTACTCACACTCCGTACATTTCCTATACTCAATTTTGGCAAGGCTGATGATGTCACTCACCTAGGAATACACCTCTGGGACTGCTGTGACCCAGTAATCTTGATAGCGCATTCTGTAACTGCGCAATGCTGTAGTGTGATAAAGTAGATAGGTCGGTGTTCTAATTCCAGACATATCAAGTATGTGTGTGTGTGGGTGTGTGTGTCCATCTGCCGGTGAACAGGACAATGCTTTTTAGAGTACTCACACTCCGTACAATTCATATACTCAACTTTGGCAAGGCTGATGATGTCACCCACCTAGGAATACTCCTCTGGGATTGCTGTGACCCAGTAATCTCGATAGCGCATTCTGTAACTGTGTAATGCTGTAGTGTGATAAAGTAGTTAGGTCGGTGTTCTAATCCTAGACATGCCGAGTGTAAGTGTGTGTGGGTGTCCATTTGCTGGTGGACAGAACAATGCTTTTTAGAGTACTCACACTCCAAACAATTCCTATACTCAACTTTGGCAAGGCTGATGATGTCACCCACCTAGGAATACACCTCTGGGATTGCTGTGACCCAGTAATCTTGATAGAGCATTCTGTAACTGCGTAATGCTGTAGTGTAATAAAGTAGTCAGGTAGGTGCTCTATTCCAAGACATTGCAGGTGTGTGTGTTTGTCAGTCATATCCTATGTGTTGGTGGCTGTGAGTGGCTAGCCACTGGATGTGTTGAGGAGCATGTTTTGTTGTTTCCCTATATAGTGGCCATAAATGTCACAATCAGCCAAGAGACTGGGTTGGCAAGACATACCCATACATTTGGCAATAGGCCTGGTGAGTAAATCCAGCAACCCTAATATTACCCTGATTGCAGTCTGAACCCATGTGTTGCACAGAAACACACTTGCCTTGGGATTAACACCAGTACGTAATACAGGAGGCGCTGGTGGTTTCCTTTTCATTCTTGTCTAATGCTTTGGTGTCACAAGGTTTGTTCTTGAGATATATATATATATATATATATATATATATATATATATATATATATATATATATGTATATATGTAGACATTAACACACATACAGCTAAGTGATGGAATACATGTTCTATACTGTTGAATGCCTGTGCTGGATGATATGTACGTGATAACATCCAATGTATGTATATCTGCCATGGCTTAGTGATAAAGCACATCATCTGTGGTGTGCAGGGTCCTGGTTTCGTGCCTTGCAGAGGCCGGTTGTTTTATTGCTGGGTAGAACAAGGACCATTGAATGCAGTGTGAGTAAGTTGCTTTTAAGCAGTTGTGTGCGGGTTTGCACAACGGTAAACAGTGGTTAGTTTTGGGGAGGCTCAGTATGGGTCATGTAACTATGCTTTAGCAGGCAATCCTATGCAAATCAGGTAAAGGATAGTGAATCCCGGTTATCCTCAGGGTGTGAGGCAGGTCCCAAGAGTGTATGTGTATAGATAGCCGGGTGCAGGACTCGGATATAGGTGACATCATCGGGGGGGTGTCAGGTATACTGTACGTGGATTGGAGCCCTGTGGCTTGGGATTACTCCTAGCTTAGCACGGCTAAGCTAGGGGTGTGTTTACACCTGCCTAGTGCAATTGGGAGGGACAACAGCAGTAGGAGAGTAATCAAGGTGAACTAGCTGAGCTGACAGGTGATATGTATCAAAATCAGCCAATTACAGGGGCAGCAGACCAGCCCAGTCCAGAACACTACTATAAACTAAGCAAACACCTTCCCCTCTAGTTTTTCCACACTCTACACCACCGGTGTATACATGTGGGGAAATTTTTGCAAAAAACCTACGAAATGAGAAGGGCTGCAGCAGGCAACATAGATCAACATGTGCAAGAGGCTGCGGGTGGTGAAGATGTGAATGCTGCCAAACAACCCTCAGTGAGGAGACAGAGAAGAGTGTACAGACTCAGGGTAACCTACCAGGGGCTACATGAGCTGGAGATAGTGGAGCACTATAGGGTGGACAGAGACCTCCTACAGCAGATTGTTGAGCTGTGCTGGCCACACCTGACATATCAAACAGGCCGAGGGGAACCCATCCCAGTGGATACCAAGGTATGTGTAGGGCTAGGTATACTAGCCACAAGTACATCCCAAAGCACAACTGGGGATATCATGGGGATCTCACAGCCATCAGCATTCAGAGTATTCCACCAGTTCCTGGATGCCATGTCAGCACATGCCAGTGAGCATGTATATTTCCTCAACACACGTGAGGTGTTGACCAGCAATATGCATCTCTTCTACCAAATAGCAGACTACCCTGGGGAGTGGGTGCTATAGACTTCACACACTTATGCATCAAAACACCACCCAGTGAGCAGGGTAGGGCCAACATCAACCACAGGGGCATTCCCTCCATCAACTGCCAGGTCATGTGTGATGCCCAGGGCATTAAAATGAATGTGTGTGCTGGCTGCCCTGGAAGCTATGATGATTCAGAAATATGGCATCTGATGCAGCTGTACCACAGCTTTGCCAGTATGGACATCCCCTACGGTCACCTAGTGGGGGATGCTGGGTACCCACTGGAGCAGTAGCTGATGACACCAGTCAGAAATGCACGCACACCTGAACAACAATGCCATAATGAGGCACACGCATAGGCCAGACATATAATAGAGCATGTGTTTGAGATGCTCAGGTCACGGTTCCAGTGTCTGGACACATCCGGTGGAGCCTTGCAGTATTCACCAGCTACATGTACCCAAATTGTTATGGTATGTGCTATGCTACATAATATGATCCTGTGGAAACAGCTGCAGCAGGAACAGCATGGGGCTGGGCCACACAGCCCACAATCAATGCCAATGCCTGTACAGTCACAGAGTGACTCGGAAGAGGAACAACCTGAGCCTGACCCAATAGGTGGAAGGAGGCGTACCCAGTATGACCTGGCCTTGGCAAAGAGGCAACGCATAGCACATGCACTGACACAGTAGGGACCCAGGGTATGTCACACTCTCTGACTTGCACAGACAGTAAAAGGGATGCCAACATGACACTACCTGTGCTCCACCATGTATAGGGAGTGTACTATGTGCATCCAACATAGGCAGCCCTCCAGCACCATCCTCAAGTCTGGCACACCCCCAAGGTAAGTCAATCAACCTACCAATTGCCAAATGTAGTAGAATGTGTTGATACCTGTAGCTATGGTATGGATGTGAGCATGCAAGGGAACTGGGTGGCTGAATGTTAAGTCAGCAGACAGTAGACACCCATAGTGGCACCATGACATCTGTAACACATACTGGAGTCACCATAGTTGCCAGTACTACACAGGGTTACAAAACCCACTGCAGGTAATGGGCTGAGTGTCATGTGTGTCCATAAGACCCACACAAGTGTCAACCAGCTGGACAGGTGTAGACAGACTCAAACAAATGCTGTACTATGGCCTCTGAATGTGCTCTATGGGTAACCCCTCCCACAGACCCACACAGACAGACTACAGCAGGCCAGGCAGTTGGATGTAGGTCGTGAAGGCTAGGAAGTCAGAGACTAATATGATGGTAATTAAAGCTAAGATCTGTAGTACACTGGTATGCCTCTAGCCAGCACAATAGTAAGATTACACACTGAAATGGAGTGCCTGACATACCATTACAGTATTAGCAAATGTGTACAAGTGTCAGGTGTGCTCCCCATTCAATGTACACTTATAGCAACAGTCAGGTGTGCCTCCCCGCTCCTGTGTAGGAATATAGATAAAGTCAGGTGTCCCCCCCGCTATGCACTTGAAGGTATGAAGGCAATGTCAGTCGACAACATACTGAATGGTCATACTGGGCATGCTCACACACTTAAACACATGAAGGCCATGTTTGCAAACACCAGTGGTCCGGACATATCTGGCAGTTGCAGTTCTTAGTGCAGACACATGTCAGTATGCACCACTCCTGCCTTGCACACACAGTGGATAGGAATACAGGCACATATGTAAGGACAACACACTATAATATGTCAAAGGTAGATAGATATAGATGTGTGGAAGAGGGCGACCATGACAAGGAGCTATCCGGGCCTGTCCCATCCAGCACACAGCCAAAGGGCCCCAAACACATGAGGTGCAGATGTCATTCACTACAGATACTAGCCACCTGTATCTGTCAACATGTCAGACTATGTGGTGCACGTGCCAGCTGTGCAACATGACTGTACAGGGAAGTAGTCATCTAGTAGCTGTATACATGTACCTGTGACATATGGCCCCATGTGCGCCTGCATGTGGCATGTCAACCCCTACATGACTGGGTTATGGCCCATGCACACACTGCCCTCCCCATAGCAGTATTGTGACAAGCCACTTGAGGTCATCCATCGTGAAATACACCTTTGGGAGAGCTGTAGCTCAGTAATCTCCATGGCGCGTCCCATAACTGCATATTGCTGTAGTGTTATACTAGTTATGTAGTAGTTCTAACCCCAGACTTGCCAATTGTGTGTGTGAATGTGTGCGTGTCTGTCTATCTCAGACTATGTAGAGAGAAATGGTTTACAGGCTACCCACAGTCCATACAAATCATATACTCACCTTTGGCAATGCTGCTGATGTCACACACCTAGAAATACATCTCTGGGAATGTGATAGACCAGTAGTCTCTGTTGTGCATTCTGTAACTGCATATTGCTGTAGTGTGATAGAGTAGTTACGCCAGTGTTGTAATCCAAGACTTGCCAACTGTTTCTGTGTGTGTGTGTGTGTGTGTGTGTGTTTGTGTGTGTGTCCGTCTGCCTGATGACAGACCAATGCTTTTAGAGTACTCACACTCCGTACAATTCATATAATCACCTTTGTCAATCCTGTTGATGTCACACACCTAGAAATACACCTCTAGGACTGCTGTAACCCAGTATTCTCCATAGCACATGCCATAAATGAGTATTACTGCAGTGAGATACACTAGGTAGGTAGAGGTTTGAATCCAGAACATGGCAGGTGTGTGTGTTTGACTGTCAGAGCCTTTGTGGGGGTGGCTGTGAGTGTCTAACCACTGGACATGTTGGGGAGCGGATTTTGTAGTTTTCCTATATGGTGTCCGTCTTATGACACAATGTGCACCTCACGAGGCATACAGATGTCTGGCAGCCATGGGACAGTGTTGGCAAGCCATATCCCTACATCTGGCAAAAGGCCTGGTGAACAAAGTATGCAACTCTACTAGTACCCGGTATATGTCCTGTACCCATGTGTCATACACAAATACACTTGCCTAGGATATCCTGCTATGTTGCTAGTGCCATGCACATTGATGACAGATAGTAGGCATGGTGTGATTGCAGTGGGCTGCAGAGGACATGGCACCCTGTATAGTGGTACAATAGGCACATAATTGCAGACAATGTGCCTTCACTATGTTCCCCACTGGATGCCTGCAACATATGTGGTGCCATCAAATGTGATCCACAGAGGCCATACAATGCCATACACGTGCCTTGTATGGATCGATGTCACTAACACCAGGGAATACCTGTCTCATGCTATCAATACAGGTGCAGGGTCAACCTGCTGACTATAAGCAGGTTTCGCCACACCAGGCCAGTATTGACATATCAGAGGATAACACTCTGTGTACACAACATGTGCCTGCCAAACCAGGTACACATGTACATGTCACTGTTCAGTATTGTGGAACATGCACATCCCAGGCAATGTCCATGTCAAGGACTATCAAACACAGACATGGCATGCATTGCAAAGCTATGGCCATACACAATGTTTACCAGGATGTAAGGGCAGTTCATGCAGTACCCATCTGTGTGGGACATTGCAGACGCTACATCCCTGTACCACACTGCACACCATTGTCAGGTGGCATGATGCTGAGGGTTACCCCTCACCCAGCCTTGTACAGCCATCTTGCACAGCCAACCACTACACACCCATGAAGCAATGCATACATGCATGTCAGTACTCGCACCTTGTGTCTGCATGTGGGTTATGATGCTCCCAACCACAGTTACTCCCAGTATAACCCCCATCGGCATACCAACAGATGTCAAACACGTTCACATGCCCTAGCCCATAGAACCTCCAGATATCCCCTGTGGTGCATGTAGTACCCGTGTATTACTGCAGTGTGGCAAACTAAGTAGTTAGGGAGTATATTTGTGGCCTTGACAAAGAGTGTCAATGTGAGTCTATTAGAGAGTGTGGTTGTGGTGACAATGGCATCCGTTCACGTGGACAGCCATGTCTGCTACACCTAATGTATGTCTACTATATCTCTTTTGCACATGTCTCTCACCAACACATATATATGTTCTTACAGCACAGCAACATGTCGGCTTTGTGGCACATGTAGTAACTGCATGCACTTGTAATAGTAATGACTAGTCAGTCAGGGGTTTGACCCCTGTACTGGTAGGTGTGTGACAGACGATGCTTAGGTTTTAGTCTCCAAGCCCTTCTCTGATGTACTTTGTCCCTCCCACACACTCCCTGGTGGATGTAGAGGTGTACACCTGCTCAGCAGCAGCATGTGTATTGTAAGTGATGGACATGATCAGGTGATGGCCTCTGCACCTATTGCAGTCCTCCTCTAGCTGATTGAATGTAGAACAGCTGTGATGATGTTCCCATAGCCATTTGCATGAAAAACACAGTACAATATCTAGGAACATCATGTTGGTGTTTGCTCATGACAGTCACTGTGAGTGGTACCTGGATCTGGTGTTTGATAAACGGCATCACAGATGATATCTGGATGTTCCTCACACATCATACACAGTGGGAAATAGCCTAAAGACAGGAGGGTGATGTGCCAGACAAGACTACAGCATGTAAGTGTAGCTATGCTTCATTGAGACTACTGCCTGTTTAACATGTTGTGTGTGGTAATGGCTATTTTGCATGTTTTAAAACAGACATGACAGTGCTCTGTTCATGAGGGACCCCCATCTGTAGGGCCATCTGTGGACTGATCAGTGTGTGGAACCATTTGTTTCCTGTTTTACACACTGAACACACATCTGTGCACAGCAGAAGCATAGTGTGAGGATTGCTGCCAGTACATGGTGATAGGGATTTTTTACTGCCATCGCATCCCTGACTGGACATATGTCACATGAAATAGTGGCATGAGAGACACTGTCTGGGGTTCTCAGTGGCAAGCCAATAATGGGCCACTGTTCATAGCTGCAGTCACACGTCTTCTACACTTTGTACAGATTTCATGCAGTATTTATGCATGTGCTATGCTACCTCTGCAAATGTATACCATCTGTGTTGGGTTGATGGTCATATCTATGTATACTGTTGTAAGTAATCCTGAATGCTGCTGTCTATTTCTAAGCCATATCTGTGTTTAAACTGCAACAGCACAGGCTGTATGGGTTTGGAGGTCCCAGCAGAACCTCCTGTCCCACTTCAGCTGACCATGGTACCAAGCACCAGCACATCTGGGGTCCAGCCTTGGACCTCAACCTCTGTTGGCTCTGCACCACCTTCTGGTGGTACCACCACTGAGAATGGGGCTTGTCCCCCCTGGGACTGGGCCAGACAGGAACATGTCCACTGTTGTGCGGTCCTGGATGTGGTGCATTGGGGGCTCAATAAGGGGTTCCGAGACCAGATACACAAGCTCAAGGGCAGAGTGTCATATTTACAGGGTGAGGCTGGCCCTCCTGGACAGCCCCCAGTACTGCCTCCTTTGCAGCTGTTTTGGTGCAGTGGTGGCTGCCCATGGCTGGGGACCTCCGTCCCACTGTTCCCATGGGCTTGTGAATGCCGAACACCCCTCCCCATCTGAGGTGTATCCCCCCACATATGTCATATACTGACTCTGTATGCTGTCTTGTCTGTGATCCTACCCAACCTATCCTCCACTGGCATACCTACTCTCCTTCCCCCACATTCCACTCTCACCCTACGGAAACATAAGGCCAATCAGTTCCTAGGACAACATTTGCCCCATACATAGCTGGCCATTTCACACACGTGCCCACTGGACACATGTAACCCTTGTAATATGCATCACAACATACTCCTGTTATCCTCACCCCTGTCCCTCAGGAGCACGATCTTGGTATGCACATCACTCTTAAATGTTCCAGGTACACGTGATGCGGACGACCCATTTGTACACACAACACTACCGATCCCTCTATGGTTATCCTATTTACCTTTATCACGATGATGATGTTGCACACAGCACCTTGCAAGAGTACTGTTCTCACATAATGATTAGACAGGAACTGTTGTGTTAATGTACATTACATGCACAGAGTGATGTATACGGCCAATGAACAACTGTTTGCGTGTATGAATGACACATGTCTGTCTGAGGGAGTTTTGATATTACATAGGACAATACCACTACATAATACAGGCGTCGCTGGTGTTTCCCTTTTCATTCGTTTGTAATGCTTTGTTGTCACATGGTATGTTCCTGATATATCTCTATATATGTATGTATCTATATGCTGGACATAAACACTCACACATACAGCTACATGATGGAATATATTCCTATACTGTTGAATGACTGCGCTGTATGATATGTTTGTGGTAAGGTCCAATGTCTGTATATCTGCCATGGCGTATTGGTAAATCACATTAGCTGTGTATGCAGGGTCCTGGTTCCGAGCCTTGCAGAGGCCATTTATTTTGTTGCAGGGCAGAACAAGGCCATTGGATACAGAGGGATTAAGGCTCATTAAAGGAGTTGTGAGCGGGTGTGCATGGGTTTGCGTGGTGTTAAGCAATGCTAACATCTGATTACAGCTTCTTACACTCAAGTTAGCCTCTACATTGCTTTACCAGTGTAATTCTCGCATACTGGCGGCCAAACAGGCTTACACACGCTTACTCCCGCACTTGCAAATGCACTGACATTGGTGCTTGCATCTGACACTCACACCCCTGGGTGGGAGCGAGGGCCACAGTATTACCTTGTGATGCCTATTACATCAGATTATATGCCTACAGTGTCGGGAATGGCTGCCCATTAGGCGATGGCATGCCATTCGACTGTACGGAATCCACGGCCTGTCCAGTGTTTTATTCATATTATTTGTGTGCTCCTCTTACAATTTGCACCCATCTGGCTGATACATGGGAAATGAGACTCTTCAATACAGACAAGTAATTGGGTTTTGGGACCCACATATGTCAGCCGAGTCATGCTACTGCATACCTATTATTCTATCAGCTTTCTAAGGTAGTCAGTGGAATATGTGCTTTCTGTCCCTATCAGACCTCTCATACGATTGGGGAAAAATGAAGACTGAATCAGGGACATGGCATAACAACATCAGGGACACATTTAAATTATTGGTGCTATTAACCTGACACACTGACAGACTCAGAGCATATGAATTCATACACATTGTCTGAGGTACAAGCTGTTTATGACTCTTAATTGTTGCCGTTATTTATTATGTGCAATCCAACACCTTTCCTCCTAATATCACTAGTTCTAGGAGGGTTTAGGTGGGACAGAGTTAGAATCTGAGTTGAAATCAGGGACGTTCCTGGTAATCGGGACAGTTCAATGGTATGGTCCCTATGTGTTCCACCAATGGTTTATGGCCTATCCAGTGGATGTGCTTTTAGGGATTGGGAGGTATGGGCATCAGCTATGCCCATATCGGGATATTACTTACATCCCCAGGGCAGTTTTAATATGGCTCTGCCAGCCAACACCTGCATGCCTAGGTCCATAATCGCATACCCATAGTTCCCCCACCTGCCACTCCTCTACAGCACTCATCCTTACTGTGGGTGCAGGTGGGGTATAAACACACCACTACACACTGCCTACTCTCCCCATGTCGGGACACATGTCGTACGTTGTGTCGACCCATGGGTTATCAGGCTTGCACAACCTACTGGTCCATGTACATCTACAGCCTGGTTTGATAAATCATTACCGGGACTGGCTCCGATCATTAATTTTTGGTGACCAACAAGGGACATCGATGTCTATGGTTCAAGGTTAGACCTTGCAGGTCTCTCCCACTGGTAGTATCCTGCTGGTGGTCTGGGAAGCAGTGGTGCATTTACCTTTATTGTGTGTCTGTATGTCTCACCGGCCTAGCTGGGGGGTGGGGGGGTGATACTACGTGTTACACGTTTGTTTATTGGACCTCCTACCACCATATGCACGGCCTGTGAACATATGTTACTCGTAACTGCTGTATCATATCCTAGCTATATACATGTGTATATTTACTGTCACATATATATATATATATATATATATATATATATATATATATATATATATATATTTACATTAATATATACAGATATATCTGTATATGTAGGCATACATGTATATTTATATCTTGCTGTATATCTATATCTATATATATATATATATATATATATATATATATATATATATATATATATATATATATATATATATATATATATATATATAAAATCTAATGACATATGGGTCTGTGGTTGTCTGCATATGTATATGTTTATATGAGGGTATGTATCTGTATTCTTTCTCTGTATGTATACATTCGTACTACGGTGAGGGAGAGGCATATCTCTATGTCACTATGGGTAGATATACACACACATACCTACCTCTACATATATACATCTACATCTGGTTATTCGGTTCCTTGCCATATAGATTACACTTTGCTTTAGTGGGTCTCGCAGTGGGTGTGACTGCTCGTTGGGTGATGCCTCTGCCCAATGAACACATTTGTTTGCATCCCTAGGGCTGTACATATAGGCCCACATCAGCCAACACCTGCACACCTAGACCCATAAGTAGCTACCTGTAGTTCCCCCATCCTTGCCTCCTCAACAGCACCCATCCTTACTCTGGGACCTGGTCGGATCTGGACGCACCACTATATGCTGCCTACTCTCCACTTCAAAGGACCTATTTCATATAATTGTCTCGGACCATGGGTCATCAGGGTTACCCATCCTTGCATTCTGAGTCTGTACACACCGCGGACAAAATGGCCGGACTATCACCTTTATTTGGTTTGGGCAAAGTTTGGGGTGTCCCGCAAGGGACGCTCCAGTCTATGTTCCAAGATTAGAATCCACAGGTGCACTGTGTACCCCCCAGTTGTATCCTGCCTGTAGTCTGAGGAGCAGTGGACTCTTTACATTGTTTGTGTGTATGTTTCCCGTGTCCGGCTGGGGGGGGGTGGAAAGACATGCTACGTGTTTCATGTTTCTTGCCTGGCTCCTCACTTCCATTGGAACATATGTCATTCCTGTGTGCTGTTTCCTATCATAGCTGTATATCTCTGTATATCTATGCTTACGCACATATATAGATATATATATGTATTTATGTATGTTTATATGTACATATATATATATATATATATATATATATATATATATATATATATATATATATATATATGTATATGTCTGCAACTATATATATATATATATATATATATATATATATATATATATATATATATATATATATCCATACACGTATATGTATGTCTGCAAGTATGTGTGTGCATATATATATATATATATATATATATATATATATATATATACATATATATATATATATATATATATACATATATGTATATATATTTATATATATATAAATATATATATATATATATATATATATATATATATATATATATATGTGTGTGTGTGTGTGTGTGTGTCTGTAAACTAATACATACCCCGCGCAAATGCAAATGTAACGAATGCAGTATTGCTGTGCTGCTCCATATGCAAATATACCCATATTCCCATGGCTCTTGGTTCCCCAAACACACACCCCAACGCCTCCCTAACACTGCTGTCATCCATTCTCCTGTCGGATTCGCAGTGTATCGACACCACTACACACTGGCCACTCCCTACTCTTATAGAGCCATCCCATCGGTTTACTCACTCCACGTATCTTCAAAACTCCCATACGTTTAATCCACAAACATTGGTGATTTGAGCGACCAAAGGAATACTATTTACAATTATTGGGTTGCCCCACATGGAACACGCATGTGTTTATGGTAAGTATTAGACTCTATACTTCATTACATCCTTACTCCCGTTAACATGACACTACAATTAATTAATATGTATGACTATGTGGTAACTCACACGTTACACATGGGAGCCTAATTTTGTACGTGTTCAGCGTATTTCTTTTACAAATAGACCGGTTTAGTACTTGGCATTGCCGTAGCGGGCAGATCACAGGAATGATTCCATGTGTGGGGAAGCCCTCACATTTGATTATCGTCAGCACAGCACTGACTTTGGACACGGTACACACCTCTGCGTTTTAGCAGTTTTGTCCTATCCCTCTTCTGCACAGCCTATTATTCCATCTACTGTCGATGTTTGTATGTGCGCATTCCTGTTATTTATGTTTACAAATGGAATGCATATGTTACAGAGAATGTACTTCTACATATTGATGTTTGCATGTGTGTATGCATATATACCCATTATGAACTCGCTGACCTCCATAGTTGCTGTTGAGTCCCTTCTCATCCCTTGTCTATGCTTTATTGTTACGATGTTCATTGTTCACACATATATATATATTTATATATATATATATATATATATACATATACACACGCATATATATATATGTGTGTGTGTGTGTGTGTTTGTATATATATATATATATATACATATTACATCTGTACATACTTATATACATTTCCTATGCTGGGTGCTGCTTACACCCGCTCATGTGCACTCATATATGCTTACTGTTTGTTATATATGTTTACTGCCGCTTATTTGTGCGTACTTGTGCCTTATTCATTATGACAGTACCACTTTGATTGAAAGGATCTGGTTAAAGGTCCCATGCGATACTCAAGTTCACTTTTACATGTTATTTTGTCAGTTTTACAGCAGAATGACATTCATTCCACATGGAAAATGATATGTGCTATAGTCGAACTTGAACCATGAATGCCTGTTCATTAGGCGGATGCTCTAACCACTACACTATTGGTGTGCTGCTTCATTTATATGTATACCCATGATTCATAGTTACCCGAACACACGCCTCAACACTTCACTAACACAGCAGGCAACCATTCTCCTGCTGGGAAAACTGCACCACTACACATGCACCAGTCCTTACTGCTCTGAACCCATCCTGCATGTTGACTCACTCCAAGTATATTCAGACTTCCCAAGCCTATAGTCCTGGCACATACGTTCATATGATGGTCAGGGTGTTCATATGGTCATTTGGTTTTAGGCTTGTGTGATTGGTGACTGGGACTGCTCTGTACTTGTTTGAAAGTCAGACTTTGCATGTGGACAAGGTTAGTACCACTGCAAGCATCCTATCTGTGGTTAGAGACGCAGGGGGTTTGCCCACCTCTTGCCAGCTTAATATGTCAGCACTAGATAATATGGGTGTTCTGCTGCTGTTTTCCTTTGCATTCGTTATGAGTGTTTTCTTGTGCCCATGTTTGTTCTGTAGCTATATATATATATATATATATATATATATATATATATATATATATATATATATATAAATATATAATCTGTATGTATGCATACGTATACATCTACATGATTAATTACTTTTATCATAATGTTGAATGACTGTGCTGTCTGCTATGTTTTTGATAACAACAGAGTTAGGTATAACTGCCGTGACTTAGTGGTAAATCACATTGGTTGTGATTTGTTGGGTCCTGGCGTCGAGCCTGGCTGAAGTGGTTTATTGTGTTGGTGGGCAGAACAAGGGCAGTTGGACAAAGGGTGAGTACAACACTTTGCAGCAGCGGTTTTCCATTTCACCATGTTTAACTGCCGTTTCCCATCAGGTAAACACCTTCTGCATTCTTGCTGTCATATGTCACCCCAGTTCACATTTCTATGGTATTATATCATTATACAGCATAAAATTAGCAGGATATGCTTGTATACGGATTACGCGTCGTAAATGGTGTGTGCTGCAGTCGAACCAGCAACGTCTGCTCGATAGGCGGATGCTCTAACCACTACACTATTGCTGTGCTGCTTCATTTGCATGAATACCCATGGTTCATAGTTACCAGAACAAAAGCAGCAAAACATCACTAACACAGCAGTCATCCATTCTCCGGTCGGAAATAAACTACACCACTACACATGCACCACTCCCTACTGCTCTAGACACGTCCTGTATGTTGGCTCACTCCAGGTATATTTAGACGTCCCAAGCTTATACTGGGACATACATTCATATAATGGTCAGGGTGTGCAATTAGTCTTCTGCTCGTCTGAATGGAGACTGGGGCTTCTCTGTACTTGTTTGAAAGTCAGATTTAGGATGTGGACAAAGTTAGTTCCACTGTTAGCATTCTATCTGCATTTGGAGACGCAGAAGGTTTGCTCACCTTTGGCCAGCTTGATATGACAGCACTAAATAATATGGGGGGTTCTGCTGCTGTTTCTTTTCACATTCGTTATGACTGCTTTATTGTGACCCTTTTCATTCTTCATGTATATATATATATATATATATATATATATATATATATATATATATATATATATATATATATATATCTCTGTCTGTCTGTAAATACACATGCATATACACCTACATACTTATTTACATTTCCCATACTGTTGAATGACTGCCACTTACAGCTATGCATACCCGCTTAAGTCAGCTTGTAAGTTAATCACCCTATATCCGACGGCCATTATTCTGGGCATCATATAAAATTAGCAGCACTTGCATGGCTTGGACCCAGGAACAGAAACACCTTAGTCACCAGTTTGACCACTACACCATCCGTGGTAAATTCTGCATGGATGGTAGTTAGGATATATGACTTTACTACAGGCAGTTCACACTACTGGCAACAAATGTGACAGTCGGTTGGTGTACATATGTATAGTACATGTTAATGTTCATATGTTTCTGAGAGACATATGTATACATTTGCAAGTATACATATTTATAAGTAGGACACATACTTGACAACTACTTATATGCATGTATGTGTGATGTGTAGAAGTAGCTATGCGTATATAAGTATGTACATTTATAGATGTATGACTACATATCTGGGGTTGTACATGGCCATGTATATGAACACCCGCATCCGGGAGGGACGTTTACCATTTGTATACAGGGGTTGTGTGCCTCATTATGACATGGAACCTGGACAGGGTATACAATTTGTGGACATGTACTATTTGGACGATGTCTATGGGGAAGCTTCTAGGGAACATGTGAAAGGTATATATTCCCTATAATGCACATGGGGAGACGTGCATCATGGTCAGGTGTTTAATCCCGGGTCGTAGGTTATGCAGTACCAGCTGGAGGTTGAGCAGGGTTGTGGACAACTACGGCTAATGCAACTTGTGTCCGGATGTCTACGGGGCTGGACATTGTGTTGTGCCACCAAGTCTAATCTTTAGAACAGACACTTATCCCATGAGGGATGTCCAAAAATTGTGGACGCCAATGATTCCCATTCTTTTGGCTATATGAAAATGAGGGAGGGTGATACATGCATGGGATAACTAGTTTGCAAGCCTGAGACTACCTAGGGTGAGACTGCCTACTAGATGTGGGTAGGGGGCACTATGTGCAGATATGGCTGGCCCAAGCTAGCAGCCCGAGTATGGGTGGTTTTGGTGGACGTTCAGCAAGGGGGGAGGGGGTGTGCTGTGGAGGGGATGATGGGTATTCAATTATGTATCCAGGTGTGTAGGGGTTGGATGGCTCAGTTCAGGCCAGACCATTATGTGGGTGTGAGCTAGTACCATTTCTGTACATGTGTATCACACATTTTAATGTTCATATGTTTGTGGGATTGTGTTCTGCAGTATGGCCTGTCAGGGTGTATTGGGGATGTGAATGTATGTTCTTTGGTTTCCTTTTTTATTCACCCACTGCTCCCTTGTACACCTCCAGTTCACCTATTGTACATCCGATCCAGTCTCCCCTTGGCGAATTATTACATTACCCGTCACCCCCCCCAAATTCCACAAACACACCATCCATCCTTTCTCTGGTTGCTGGCCCATGGCACAGACAGCAGTACACATTGCGTACTCTACATATCTCTGGTACTAATATGGTTGTGAGGACAACCCTAGCATATTTGGACTTCTACATGCTGTACTTCACGCACATAGATACATGCAAATACTTATCTTTCATTTCATGGTAGGTTGACCTGGGTAATACCCATTCATCTTTGGGCTGTCCAGACAAGGATGACTCAGACCGCGAATGGGCAGATATTGAGCGAATACTCTGACCACATTGGGCTAGATTTAGCAAAGGGCAGCGGCGTGCAAACATGCTGAGTTTCACTTCCACTTGGTATAAAAATCAACACTACAATGAAATACGGGGTTTTAAATGTCATTGTTCGAGGGATGGGGGCTCAACATTCAGCTATGTGCTTCTGTGTTTCCTCCTGTGATTTTATTTTGGTGTTCGCGGAACTGTCTTGTATGCTTTGCATACATTTCAGTATCCACGGACACTGAGAGGAGTGATTACTATTAGAGGCAGGCTATACTAGTTAGCATTTTAGGTTGCGCGACTGTAGCTGACATGTTCACACCTCCATGCAGCGCTTAAAAATGCCCCCTGCACTCGCGCACATTTCCTATGCACATGGACGGTGCAGCAGCACGCTTTCATTAATATGCATATGGTGCTGCAGTGCCATCTCTACGCTGCACGCTCGGCACAAGGCTAACGCCGTCCTTGCACCAAGCTTCATGATTCCCGCACACACACACACACACACACACACACACACACACACATACACACACACACACACACACATATATATATATATATATATATATATATAGATATGTAAAAATTTTTCTATGTGAAATCAGATTCATCATTAGCCCCTCTTTTCCCATTTTTCTAGATGGAGTTGAAGTATTGTGTTAACTCTCACCCTCCCTCTCGATTCAGTGCCACACTCCTGCTTTCTTCGACACTCATGCCTGACTGTCGCAGATCTTGTTTCACACAATCCACCTACGTCTTTGCTGGACATTCTCGTTTCCTCTTACTTTCTTCATCAGACTATTGGATTGTATATTTCATTGGTTTCTTTTAAGCTTTTACATGATATTTTTTGTTCATGTATTCATTTATAAAAGCTTGTGGCTAATATTTTATTAGTATAAAAAGTAACGTCATCACACTGATATGAATATTGGCGTCCACCCTTTTGAAGAGAGATTGGCTAAGCATCTATAATTTAATATTTGATTGGCTCAATGGATAATTAATAAGTAATATATGCACTAAATCAACACAGACAATATAATTCGATTATTGTATAGCAAAGAAAAATAATCTCTCTGCATGCTTATTGCAGTCATTTATCTAACCTATCTTGTTCCAGCCCATGTGTAATATCACAAAAATTAAACAGTTTACATTTCTGCCATTTCCCCTTACATTATTCATCTTAACCATCATCTCACATGTTTATCCCATGAACTTTTTTAATACAACTCTCACTGTTTTCAGGTAATTTCTTGTTTGAAAGACATCCTACACTGTTGCGATCTGTTCTGTTTTGATTTTTAGCTTTGTTTTATGGTTTTCTTAGCAAGCAGTAATAAGAAAAACAGCATTTCCTCATCCAGCTTAATACATTGCATGTCTTTCTTATACACCTATAACATTTACATTCTAGTAAGTTTTGTTTGTGTATGCACTCCTAATACTATATTTTCCAGCTCTTCGTTAAAAGTACCTAAACTCATATGCAGTCAAACAGTTTGTTCTGTGACCCTATTACTCCTTCTTCATATGTCCAACAGCTAGGATCCATATTCAAACACATCCATTTCATCTCTCTGCAGAGTAAAATACATATTACGTCCTTCCATGCAAATAACATAAATCTCTACAATGTTGTGGCATATCTAGGTAACAAACAAATACATCTCCACATAGCATCAACTATCTTTACATCCAGTAATATATCCTAATCTTGTCTTGGCTTTCTTGTTTAAATCTTTCACAGCCCCTTCTTCCCGACTTACTAATCCTTTTATTCTTGTGCTGTCACTCCTGCTCTCTTTATATATAGATATATAATATAAGTATAAAGATACTTCCAAAGGCAGGGTACCAGCAAATAATTCTCTTGTGCCAGTTCACACAGCCATTCCAAGCAGACATTTATATTCCATCCACAGAACTTTGACTCAATTACCTCACACATCCCCAAATCATAACTGCCCCCCCCCCCCCCCCCCATAAACCACTCTTAGCTTCCTAGCTCTCCAGTTCCTCAGGAATTTCCCATTTGTTGCTATCTGTTATCTATGGGTGTGAAAATCTGACCAAGGATTTACTTTGTCCTTTTCTAATATATTGTGTCTTTCCATTATATTCTCCTTCGTGCCATAGAGTACCTCAACACTTCAGGCATAATACATTCAAGCAGAACATCTATCAAACTTAAACTCCTTTCCTGTCATCAACCTTATTAACATTTTCCATTTACGATCCCAGTCTCAGGGATTTGACAGTATGACATATGCAGTTCAAGGACGACAGAATAATCTATTACATTCCAGTCCAAGCTTTAAGTGATGTTGTAATAGACTCTGATCTTATTCTAGCTACATTTCACAGCTATTATAGGAATATCTGGGAACTGATGAAGGATCAACAAGAAAATATGAACAAATGCAAAAAAACTTAGTAAGGAATATTTTAGAAGATTAAAATTAAAATTGAAAATTGAAAACAGCCCTGATATCTAGGAACACCATCCACGTTATAAATCAATTTACTCTTCCTTTCCTAACTTACAGTTTTGGGGTGACTGGCTGGCCCCAGAAGGTATTGGATCAGTTAGACAGGAAAACAAGAAAAATACTTCATGCTTATCAAATGATATGTAAAAATCAGTGTATACCAAGATTATATACCCCTCATTCTGAAGGAGGTATGGGCCTCCTCCAAACTGAGTACATATATAGATGTGCAGTCGTAGGACTGCATACATATCTGCTGACCTCACAACTTCTAGACATAGTGAAAGTTTTAAAACATGAGGAGAATAAGTCTAAGGTGACTTCCCTGCTTAGTTTAGCAGAAGCATATCAGTGTCGGGTGGGAGTGGAAATTCAACCAGAAGTAGACAAATATCAGGTAACAAGTGATTGTGCCAAACAATAAAAGAAAGAATATAAGAAAGATCAGATAAGAAGGGAAGAAATATGTATAAAAGGCATAATAAATATAGTTGCAATTACAGAAAACTCCTGGAAAAAACTCATGCCCATCAGGGTCTGCTGCAGGAATGGTTAAGGAGAAGTGAATTTTAAGCCAAAAGATGAAAGGTTAATATTGGCATACCAGAAGAGTGGACTATGCACATGTTGGTTTACAAAGTCAATTAAACATGTGGGAGAAACAGACAAATGCAGGTCCTGTAAAACAGGAATGGAAACAGCCACATATCTTGTTGCCAGGTGAGATACACTAATGGCAGAGGACGAGTATAGTGAAAGATGTAATAATGTGGCAAGACTGTTACATTGGGGATTGTGCAAGCATTACAATATTCAAGTAGCTGAGTAGCATTGGAAACATGAGCTACAAAGCATTATAGAGAATGACGAAGTTTATATAATATGGGATCACCCATTACCAACAGCTCAAAAATAGATGTAAGAAAACCAGAAATGGTAGTCCATCAAAAGAATACAAAAGTAGCATTGATCACTGGAATTGCTACACCAAGTGATTACAATGTCTTACATACAGAGATACACAAAGTCATAAAATAACATAAATAGCATTATCATGGAACTTATAAACAAAGACATTGGCAACCTTCCAACACTGGACTCCACCCATCTTGGGTTCATGAAGGGCTGATCTTGTCTCCTGGACCTGATTGACTTCTTCGAATCAGTCTCCAGAGCTGTGGACAAGGGTAAGGCAGTCCATACAGCCTATCTGGACCTCGCCAAGGCCTTTGACACCATCCCCCACTCTGGAATCATAGATAAACTTACTAAGCTAAGCATAAATCCCTACGTCACTCGATGGGTTGCCAACTGGCTTACTGATAGAACCCACACTGTAAAAGTAGCTGAATCCAAATACAGCTCCAAACAGGTGACAAGTGGAGTACCTCAGGGTTCAGTCCTGGGACCTCTCTCGTTTGGCATCTACTTCTCTGAAGTACAGGCCAACACTAAGGGACTCTGGCTAACAAAGTTCACAGATGACTGCAAACTGGGAGTCATTATTGAATCTCTAAATGATGTGGATATTCTACAAAAGGGCCTTACAGAAACAGATGCTTGGTGCCAGAGTCATGGTCTCAAGCTTAATGCCAAGAAATGTATAGTTAAGCCCTTTGGGAAAAACCATGTGCCCATGAATTACCATACAGGTGGCAGTACACTAAACACCGAAAGTGTGATGAGAGACTTAGGGACACAGGTGGACAGTGGTCTCACCTTTGATAACGACATCACCACAACAGTCAGGAAATGCTTCTATGTGGCACACCTCATCACTAAGGGCTTTTCATCCAGAAAAAAAGAGGTCATTGTCCCACTGTACTCATCCCTCATTAGACCCATTATAGTGTACAATGCCCCGTTTGGTATGCACCTCACAAAACATCTGCAACAACTGGAAAGGCTGCAGAAATACCTCACTAAAAGAATCACAGGCCTAAAGAAGATGCCCTGTGCTGACCATCTAAAAAAACTCCAGCTATACTCTGTGGCATATCGTCTACTCAGAGGCGATCTCTGCTTAACATACAAGGCCATGTCAAACTCTGAGCTGTTGGACATGCTCCACTTAAAGAAATCCCAATCTCCCAGAGCCACACGTTCCAGGGATCTAAACCTTGTCATCACAATAAACAAAACATGCTGAAGGGATAGGTTCCTGACCCAGAGACTCCCCAGACTCTGGAATAGACTGCCCATACATGTCAAGCAGAGCACCTCCTTGGCCCTCTTCAAAAGGAACCTTGATGATTGGATGGGAGATAGGAAATTCACTCCAGGGATCATGTCAGTCGTCCTGCTAGACAGGGGTCCAGGGAAGTAAATATTGTGGGAAGAAATATCCAGGGAATTGTTATGGCTAGGCTTGTATAGGCCCTAGGGCCGATAGCCTAGTACCAACCTATGAACCTATGAACAGGATTTGCAGGCAGAAATGAGGGCAATGTGGAAGAAGGATACCCAGACAGTTCCAATAATAGTAGGAGCAAATTTTGTTTAGTATTTGTAAAAACAAAATTAACATTCAAATGCTTAAGAGCACCAACCATAATTGAAATGAATGGCATGCAGAGTTAGGCTTGCTGCAACTTATTTCTGAACAAACAAGAACCACCCTAAAATCAAGCAATCATTCACCTTTAGATCTAATAATAAAAACATTCCAGAAATAAAAAATCTCTTGAATAACAATTCTACTCCCTAACTTAATGATGACTGTTACCTTGCTGGGTGAGGAAAGTAAATATATATATTTTTTTGTCTGTGGGTTGATTACACTAATAGAACTGCTTTCTGTTTTACCTGCTCGATCTTGTATTCTGTTTTAGGAAATCTGCTTGGCCTGGTGTTTTGTTCTATTTGGCAGATTGACACTTAAATTACCTAAGCTGCATATATCATGTTTTTCCCCCATTTGGTTAATTTGTTTCTTGACTGATACTTAAATACATATAAAGCTTCTATGTCTTTGCCTTTACTAATAAGACTCAAGGCCTGCAGAAACTATGAGCATATGGCTCCCTGCTGGTTATTTTTCTCATCTACTCTCCCATTCCTTGATCTGCTTTTTAAACTTGGTGATTTTAAGATGCCCACCCTTACTGTAAATTGAGCTTCATAAGCTCTTCCCTTTCTCCACTGCTGTTTATATCTTGAATTATTTATTTACCTTCCTTATTTTTAAAAAAGTGCACTTTGCCCATTGTCTGTTCCACTGGTTTACTTGCTCTGAATGTATTATCTAACAAGTTGTTGAATAAAATAGTGTATTTTTATACTCTAGCAAGCTCTTTTCTGTTTTTTTTTACATCAAGAGGACAGTGTTTTTTTATCTAGTGGCAGTGGGTGGTAGCATGTCTGTATAGGTTGAGGAAACACACTAGAGATTCCTGCATGTAGTTTTTTGTATTTGCTGGAGGGATTATTAATCAGCTTATCTTGTTTTAGTGCCTTTATAAATTATGTACACTTGAGTGACTCTTGGCTCCATAAAACAAAGTACTTTTATTGAATAATCACACTTTTATAAGCTGTTTAAAGAGCACTGCCGTTATATTGAATTACTTATGCCTTTGCTTAAGATTAAGTTTGTTTGTGGTAGCATTTCACTCTGGACACTCTTTTACTGTGCTTTTACATTAGGAGGACTGTGATTATTCATCTAATGGCAGTAGCCATTTACCTCGTCTATCTCAGTTGAGACGCACACAAAAGGGCTCTATGTGTAGTCATTTTATTGGCAAGAGGGCTCAGTAGTCAGTTTTCAGTGCTGGTAGAGATTTTGCACATTTGCATGGAGCTGCTCACTGTGCCAGTGCCCTGTACAGATGCAAACATCTGGAAACATTGATTATTTTCATTATACTATGAATGTTTATTGTGCTATTTATTGTTTTTTTTTACTTCTTTAAAGTTTAAAGTTGAATTTTCTAACTTCTGTACAGGCTGCTGTTCTACACTGAAACACATTGTATCTGGTGTTTCTTAGTATTAGGTATTTAGTAATGTTTTAATTGATGACATATTTAAGTGCTTTACTGTGTTTAAAACTTTTAAACCTTGAAGGAGCATGCCGAGGCACTAGTTAATTTTTGGTTGTTACACATTGTTCATGGTTTCCAATAAAGTTGCTTTTTTGTGCCAAATGATGTTTTTCTAAATTTTGGAGTGTGAAGAGTTTATATTTGGCAACAATCACAAAAGCTGTGTTCATAGTATTAGGCATCTTTTTGAGGTTCCTTAACACTTGGTCTGTAAACCAGTCATTTTACATTAAGAGGGTCAAAGTGTATAAGCTTGTATCAGGAGAGGGCTGATTTCACCTATCTGAGCTGAGAATTGCTGGTGGAAAGCTTGTTGTGTGCCTACCTGATTGGCCTTAGGGTACAGTTAGTGTAAAACTTGCTTTTTTCTGATTGTATATAAGCATTCATGCAGCAGTGATTACTAGTGCCTTGTATATAAGCAATCAAAATAAGTTGAAATCTACCTATAAAAACATCTCAGAACTTTAGCTCAGTCACACATTACTCACAGAGCAACTAGTTTGCATGGTGAGCAGCATTTATGTATTTAGTTAGGACTGTTTAGGTCTACTTTACCTTATTATAGCACCCAGGACTGTTGCTGCTCAGAATGCATATGGTTTGGTGCTGGGCAGCATCGCTGGTTAGGTTAGCTGCAGATTACACCAAGTAAGCACCCTTCCCTCATCCAACTACAAACACCCTCCACTCCTATCCTTTCAAGTACACATTAGGCCCTGCAACCATGGAGAGGCACTTTCCTGCTATCACTGCATCCAGCTTGGTAGACATGGGCATCTTGGGGCAATGTACCAATTGCCTTATGTACACTGACAAACACTTAATCTTGAACATATACAGTATGTGAGAGATGTAGTTACACATTGACATAGGAGGCTAGACTGTCACATACAGAGACAAAATGCAGCAAACAGGTTGAAGTGACTCATACACATCACTCACCATACCCACATAGAACCACACACCTAGACCCACATATGCAGAGGTGGTCACATGTAATTTATTCAAACCTCAAAGGCCTCTCAGGTGCAGTCCTCATAAACTCTGCATGCACACAAACAAGGCAGTTCCTATCACAACCCATAAAGCCACAGCTCATTATGTCTGAACTACCAAGCACATAAGACAGAACACTCCTCAACCCAATATTCTGGTTATACGAGACTCCGTCCCTCTTACCAAGCTGGATAAGGGCAATGTTACAGTTAGTTGTCTGTCAGGGGCCAAGATTCACCAGATCATGCATGCTCTCAGGTTACTTACCCCTAAGTAACAGTATGACTAAGCCATAGTCCATGTGGACGTGAATGACCTGAGATGTACCTTCTTGGATTATATAAAGACAGACATGATTGAGTGCTCAGAATATGTGTCACATGCAGGTATGAGCCTAGCATTGAGCATCATTCTACTGTCTCCAAGGATGATGCCACAGCTCCAGCAGAAAATGATTGACTTGAACAATTGGCTTAGCTACTGACGTCACTCTAAAGGGGACCAGTACTTGTCAGCCTGGGAGGATATGTTTGACACGCCGTGCTGCTTTGCTGGGGATGGTCTTCACCTGTCACCTCTAGGCTTTTGGATATTTGCCAAAACATTATCATTCCCTATAGTGCCCTTTTTAGGCATTAATAAACAGACAAGCTTTCCAATATAATGAAAACTACTCTGGACAAGCTGAAGGTATTGCTGCTCAATGCAAGGGGTCTCAACAGGAAACTCCTCACCCTGGGGAATGCTGACATCTGTGCAGTTACTGAAACATGGTTCAAAGCTATGGAAAGTATTCCAAGAGTGCATTGCTAAAGCACCTTTCATGCATTCTGACCACCCACTGAACATGAATGATAAGTACACCTCATGGCTGGTCAAACAATATGACATGCCTGAGCTACTCCATGTACAGCTAACCATTGGAAAAATCCATTACCATATTCTTGTTAGCTACAGGTACCACACCATGAAACAGGAAACCCATACATCATACATGAAGCTACTAGAATCACTCCCCATCCAGCCCAATACCATCATTTAGAAATTAAAATGTCCTAGAGCAGCGAGTCTGCACTCCCACTAGGAGAACAAATATTTCAGATCTTGTACTCGCAAATATGGACGAGTGCTGTATCCCTCCTATGCGTGATGTCCTTACTTGTAAGATCAGATCACAAAGTGGTCTCCCTTGAAATAAATATAAAACTAGTCCCACCCACCTAACCCCAAAAATGCTTACAACTTCTCTAAGTTAAATTATCCCCATTAAGGGATGGCATAGATAGTTTCCAAGTTCCCTCAAATTCAGAAAACTCAGAAACCTATTCAGAGATGTATACAAAAATCCTGTATGACCATATAAACAGCTGTATAAAAATGGCAGTACCACACCAAAGTAAACCCAGGTAAAACCACAAAAGCAAGTCACCCTGGTGGACCACTGGTATTAATAGGTTGTACAACAAAAGAAAGAAAATCCTGTTAAGAGGTAAGAGGGAATATGCACAATAGCGCAAAAAGTTCCTCATTAGTCTAAACAAGTAAATCAAGGAACTAGTCAAGTCTCTGAATGCAGACTTTGAGGTAAAAACACCCTTCAAAGCTATGGATAACCATAAGGAATTTTTCAGTTATGTGTACACTCTCAAGGGCAACACCCAACAATGTGTAGAATTAGTTGTAGACAGCATCACCTATACTCAGCTGGAAGGTATAGTAAATTTGCTGGCTGACAAATTCGGCTCAAATTTCAACTCCCCATCACCCCTAGTTCTCCCCCAAGAAATACCATCCACCACTCCACCCCCAATTATCACCAACGAACAGGTTGCCACTGCACTCTCTAAAGCTAAAAACAGCTTCAATGTGCCCTGACAATACATCAGGTTGCTTCTTAGCTTAAAGCAGGACTCATTAGGCTCATTAGGATCTTTATTTAACCATAGCCTTTGGCCAGGCTTTGTCCTGACAAGGTGGAGGACAGCAATGTTCATCCCTCTACATAAAGGGCGACCATCTACTGACCCAGGAAATTATAGACCCATAAGTGTGACTAATCTTGTATGTAAGGCCATGGAAAGAATAATCATGGACCTGATAAATAATGATGTAGGAAACCTCCAAACACCAGACACAACCCAGTTCGGCTTTGTCAAGGGCAGGTCATACCTACTGAAACTGGTGGATTTCCTTGAGAAAGTCAATAAGGCCATGGATGAGGGTAAAACAGTACTTACCACCTACCTTGACATGGCCAGGGGATTTAACACAATTCCCCATGCAGGTATTGTAAATAAACCTCAAAAAACTGGGCATAAATCCCTACATCACCAGATGGATAGGCAGTTGGCTCATGGACAGGACACACAAGGTTAAAGTGGATGAATCCAGACCCAGCAAGAGGACAGTTACTAGTGGTGTACCATGGGGCTCAGTGTTAGGACCACTCCTGTTCAGAATATAATGTACTTCTCTGAAGCCAAGGATAACACAGAAGACCTCTAGATGACAAAGTTTATGGATGACTGCAAGCTAGGGCAATCATTGAATCCCCCCAGTGATGTAGATATCCTTCAGCAGGGTCCTAGATCAGACAAATGACTGGTGCTCAAACCATGGCCTTAAACTAAATGTGAAAAAAATGCATTATCATATCCTTTGGAAAGTCAAATACCCCTGCAAATTACAACTTCAATAACACACCCCTAACAGTAGACTCACAGGTAAGAGATCTGGGGACACAGATAGATAGTAGCCTGAACTTTGACAGCCATGTGTCCACAGTGGTGAGGAAGTCCTTCTATATGGCACAATTTATAAGCTCCACAGAAATTATAAACCTGTTGTACTCAGTCCTCATTAGGCCAATACATGAGAGCAATGTGCTATTTGGCATGTGCCTGACTAGGCACTTACGCAGCTGGAGCTACCTCGGAGGTTCCTCACAAAGAAAATAGATGGTGTTAAACAACACGTCCTATGTGGATAGACTAAAGGCCCTATCTCTTTACTCTGTCTCCTATGATTATTAAGGAGTGACCTATGCCTGGCCTACAATCCACTCAGAAATCCAGCCATGATGGAGCTGCTACACATCCACAAATCAAACAGCACAAGGGTCACTTGATCTAGGGATCTAAACCTAATCAGCGACTCAAACAAAATATGCTGTAGAGACAGGTATGTGTCTCAGAAATGACCCCTTCTTTAGAACAGGCTTCCTATTCACATTAAGCAGACCTCTTCCCTGACCCTCTTCGAACACAGTTTGGATCAATGGATGGGTTATCACAAATTCACACCTGGGGTAGTGCCTTTGTCCTTTATAGACAGGGGTAATCTGTAAGATACTCAATACATAGTCACAAATCCATGCCATCATCTTGCCCCTAGGGGCCATATATTGGGTAAAATCTGGTTATATTACCTAGACTTGTAAGGACTCTTAAGCTGTTAGCGTAGTATTCTCCTATGAACCTATGAACAACCTTTGTGATTTACAATATAGTAGTAAAGCAAAGTCCAGTTTGCATAAGAAAAACAACAGCATCCTAAATCAAATGTAATGGTTACTATTCTTATCAACATTATCATCAGACGACACAGTAACAGCTATTATTATCTTAACAACCACACTGCTTGCAATGCAAAACACATTCCCCCCCACCAGTAACACTTCTCTATTAACCAAAGGAAAATTAATGACTTAGGACCTAAAGGCTCTCTTACAATTTAGAGATAAGGCCGGAAAAATATGGAAGGAAAACAATTTAGCATTTCAATTCAGATGAGTCTAAAGAAGGTTTTATCAGCTTTATCAGCTTGCACAACATCGCAAAGAAAAGCATAAGGTGATAGAAAGCCAACTACCCACAGAATAATCTAGCTTCAGTTTTCAACCAAGAAAATTCTGGTTTGCATGGGAACAAACTTATAGAAAGAAATAAAAACAATATCCCATCTAGTACCTACACCTTCATGACCAGAAAAAGGCAAATAAACTCAAATGAATTTCTTGCAGCATCTAGTCAACTTCCCTCTTTGTTCCCATCATCCCTAATACTAAGTCACGTTAAAAGGAATTGAACACACCATTAACAAAATCCCTGATGTGGCCACCTAGGTACTGACAGTCTGTATCAATGGTTCTCCCTTTATATTAATAGTCTGGCATATGCAAATCCTTTTCTGCCTTTAATACTCATATGCAGATGACAATGTCATCTACTGATCTAGTATTTCACACCAAACTATTACATCCCAAGTACAACTCTGTTCCCTCACACTAGGTCATTTTAGATTACCAAAAGACACCACTGAAAATATTACCTGATTCAAATAACTCAGTTTACGAGTAGATCATATCTCACCTTCCAGCAACATATTAATAAAACTAGATCCAAAAACAAACCACTCTCATCTGGGAATAGATAATCCCCCACTACATATCTCCTGCAGCCAGAGAAGCCAACAGTAAGGACATCTTAATGGCTCATTTAGAGTATGGTGGTCCAGTAAAACCCAAGCCACAAAGAAGAACTTCAGCACACTACAAACAACTTTTGGGAAAAATCTATTAATTTAACTCCCTTGCCCCAAGAGCAGAACACCAGTGTTCCGTTCTTAACAAAGCTGACTTGCTTTCTGTGGACCAGAAAGACAGTCTCATCTTAAGCGCTTTGTTATTTAAAACAATTGCATTCAAATTCCCTCCTTACCTGACCATATTGGAAAACTCTGCAATCTCAGATGTCAGCCACGAAGTGCTCCCTTCCTTAATTCCTCCCAGACAAACAAACAAACAAACATACAAACAAGCACGACACCAAGTAAGTTTCCTTTTTAGGGCCTACAATTTGAGACTCTATTTTCAACTTCAACCAAGGATACTAATACACAGTCAGACTTCAGGAAAAAAATTCAGAGAACACCCAGTTATTACTACAAAATGTCAATGTTTCAGAAAGAGCAGCATAACATAACAACCTGAAGATATAATTCTTCCTACTTTGAAACCATGAAGCATGTTGAAAAACCTGATTGTTACATCTACTTTGTTGTTCTTTCAATGCTTTTCTGATTTACACAATATTTTTATTTTTATTTTCTCTTGTACTTTTACATGTGTATACCTGAATGCTGTCTATCTTCACCTGGGCTGTGCCTCGGGTCCTTTTGTTTCAGTGCTCTATCACTGTAAACAAATTTAAATAAATCAAATAAAGTATGGAATTATAATCATTGTCAAAACCATTCACTTATCTCCAACTTTCCCAGACACCAGAGAAAGGACAGAATCTGACCTTTCACCCTTTAAATCACAAAGTAAATGGATATATGTCTTGGTTACCTCACCATTCCAATTTTTCCAAGAACAAACAGCTTGTGGGCTCTTTCAGTGTAGGCCAATCCAACTTTCCAATGTATCCTCAGCAAAAGGCTTACAATCTTGACTCTCTTCTTTTTTTAGCACCCCTATAAGTTGACTATTTTTCTCCATGCTCTATTTTCATTTCCCACTTATTTTCCTTTTAATGTTTCTAATTCATTTAGAACATACGCATATTTCTTTTTCAAGTCTTGTTTTTTTTCAGTAACTCCTGAATTCCAGGTGCATGAGAATTTATGGCACCCATCATCTCCAAATTCCACAGTTTTGCTTCAGCTATATATGAATCAGGTTTGTCATTTATTTTGTTTTATTTATTATGTACTATCTTCATCATCATCATCATCATTATATTACTACTTACATTTCTTAACTGAGACAGAGCACTGATCCAAATCAACCAATTTCAGGCTATGTCTGGTGTGACAAAAGAACACACTAGTAAATAAAGAACCAACACAATTTTAATTTATAAAAATAAACTGTACAATAATACTCAACACAGACTAAACAGTGGCTAATAGTATAAGTCCTTGTAAGGGAGCACCTTAACTGACTATGGAAGACTGATTGACAATTATGATAGAGGAAGATGGGATAAAAGGAACAGAGGTTGAATAAGGCTTGAAATGAGATAAGGGAAATAAAAGAATGATGGGTATTTAGGTTAGTGGGGGTAGGTAGGGTGAGAAATGTAGAAGAGTAGGTTCTTGCAGCAAGAGTTGTACAGACGTTTAGAGGGCAAATCATAAGTAGTAGAAAAAGAGGGATGATTTTTAGGGTTTGGTTATATCACCATTAGGGAAGTAGTGGTGTTTGGTTTTAATTTTCAGGTGAACTTTAAGGGACTTTATGAAGTTTAGGCAATTGTATGAGTACCTAATGTCAACGGGTAGAGATTGCCAAACTTTGGGTCCCTATATTGAAAAAACTGTGATTGTTGCATTTTTCGTGGTGTTGTATATGTGAAGGGTAGCTACATGTGTTGGTTGTGACTTGAGATATAGCATCTCTGCCTTGTAGTAAATCTGTCATCTGGGTAGTTGAAAATATTTTGATTAAAGTGTTTAAATAGAAGGGAGCTGAGAATGAGTTTATCCCTCTGTTGAATGGGTAGCCAGCTGGAGTTTTGCAACAGAACATTTTCAGATCTGGATCACAGAGTTATAAAGTGTCAGAATTTCTTGGTGGTTGACCATATGTTTTTGATTTTCTTATTGGAGGCAGTGACAGTGATGGTTAGACTATATTTTAATTAAGGTACACCTTATCTCAAGGTACTTCAGCAATCCCTGTCTCCTATGATTCTACTTACTAGCCCTTCAATTGCAGCATTGCTTTCTCAAAATTTGCCATTTTATTAGTTTTCTTAATTGAAAACGTTGGCAACCCCAACAGTTTTCTTGAGTTCTTCATTTTTTCTGGGAGAGACCTAGTCATTAATCATACTTCTCTTTCAAAACTACAACTACAAATTTCTCTTAACTCTTAATTTAAATAATTTTATAAAGAGTTAAAAAAACAAGCAGGGTTTGAGTCTCATAAGGGATAATTGGCTAGGCTTAAAATGGCTCACAAGGGCAGTTAGCTTAGCACTAAACGATGAACTATGAACGATGAACGATGAGCAACTAAAATGAAACACAGGAGTAACTGAGGAACATAGTTTCTGTCTCCAGCTAAATCAGTGAAAGTCCAGTCCTATGAAAGTGTATGAGTTTGAAGAACTTTATTTTTGGAAATATTTATTTGTTCTAGTCAGTTTTCTTACATTTTATAATCTGTTGTTTGTTTTTGTCTTGTAAAACTGTTTACATGTGGTAGCAGCTCATGTTACCTATGTAACCATTTATTATCTATATTTCATTTCTTGTAATAGTTTGAATTAGTACTTAGGATTAAGCAGTTTAATGAACTTCGGCATTACACTTCCTGAGGCTGTTTTGTTAATAGGCTGCAAGCTTACCTGGCTGCTTCCCTTAAACAGGGAAAGTGAACACCCAGGAAACAGGACTTCACATAAATGAGTTAGTGATAAGGGTAGTGTTCCTTGTTTTGAAAGATCTGGAAGTTGAATTAAGTTCACATTCTCTTATACTCAGAGTAGATGACCAAGCCATTATGAGGTACATGAAGAGACATGGCACACACTTCTAACTTCAGGACAGGAAAGTCTGGCAGTAGTCCATAGACCTGGACATTATATTGACAGTATTTATCGCTTTGAAAGACGTGAATGTACTAGCGGACACCCTCATTCACAGCTCTGTCCCTATCCTGAAATTCTACATAAGGGACTTCTGTTTGGTCAGCATCTTGCATGAATTACAAACTTTAGAGATCAACCTATCCACCACTCAGATGTATGTGGTCCTTCTTGTGTTCTGCTCAGTTCAGCAGGCAAATGAGTTGTTGATGTTGGACACATACTCTCTCTTCCTTAGCATGGAGTATTCCTGTATGCATTTCTATTATTTCTTTTAATTCTGCAACTAATCATAAAATTCAAGGTATAAAGACCACAACTTATCCTTATTGCATTGAACTGGATGTGAATGGTGTGGCTTTGGGCATTCAGTTCCCTGGCAGTACAGGTGAATATCCCAGTACAAACCAAAGAAGACCCCTTCCGATAGGAAAACATTTGGCACCACCTAAGGGCTTGACTGCTGATTTAGATCCCCTGCTCTCACTGACCTTACAACAGGATTCCCTTAGAGGATTGTCACTATCAGTAAACCTTCTGGTCATCAGGCTTATTTTACTGTGTCACAACAAAATAGAGTGCTTCTGGTACCAGACAAACCGAAACAAATAAATACTGCAGCAAAAAAGTTGTCAGATGCTAAGAGTCAGATAAAACACTTTTATAATCCACCTTAATACAAAGACAATTCACCAAAACTGCATTTAAATACTATTACAACCAATAAAAGCACTTTTGTTAATGAGGCAAACTCCTTCTATTGTATAGTTTGTTTATGGCTGGGGTCCACCAGACAGGACGTCTGCCTTTGGAGGATTGGGTCTTGGTTTTATTTGGGATTGCATGATCCATGCATTCCTGAAGGTGTTCATAGAATGCGTTTATAAAGGATTCTGCGGTCTGGGCCGTATTTTCCACAGGCCCGGGGGCTTTGAAGGATTCCACCTCGGTTTTGAGAAGTGTGAAATTTGCCTTAGAGAAGTTTTTCACTGTGGTTTTCAGGGCAGGGGGTGGGTCGGGATGTGAATATTCAGTGAGATTAGTTTATGTTCTGATCTTACCAGTGAGGGATACACTTCTGGTATGGAGCATAGAGCCCCCATGTTGGTGATGATCAGGTCCAGTATGTTTTCCCCTCTTGTGGGAGTGGTAAGAAGTTGTTCCATAGCATTTGAGTTTATAAATTCTAAGAACCTTTGGGCTAGGGTGTTGGAGCTAGAGTAATGCTCCCAGTCTATGTTTGGGTAGTTGAAGTCACCCAATATAATGGTGTTTGGAGAGACCTTCATATTTTCCAGTGTTCTCAGGAAGGCTGAGTGGGGTTTCTGGGTTTGGGAGGGTGGTCTGTAGCAGGCTATAAACTGGAAGGCAGTTTTACCCACTGTTAGTTACACATGGATAGTCTCTGATGCTTCGTGCTGTGCCACCAACCTGGAGGTGTGGGTATCTTTGACGAATATTGATACTCCCCCTCCTTTTGTGGTTCGGTCCAAGTTTTGAGGCCAAAAAGCATGGTATGAGGTATAACCTGGTAGTGCTGGGGTGCTCTCGGGAGCCTTGAACCAGGTTTCTGTTACTGCACAGATATCGATGTTCTCCATGCTAAGGAGAGTTTTGAGTGCATGCATCTTGAGGTTTAGACTTCTGGCATTGAGTAGCATTACTCTTAGTTTCTTATCCCTTGTGATACCTATGGAAGTGGGTTTGTCTTTTGAGTCTTGCCTAAAAAAGGCACTATGGGGTAGCAAGAGCCTTTGCCAATATCCGAAAGCCCAGGGGTGACAGGTGCAAGCTTGTATGTAACTGAAATTGATGGAATTGTATTTTTGTTATGAATGTAGCCTAAGTGCGGGAGCTTTTCCCAAACAGCCCTCTCCAAGAAAATGGTCACTGCCCTGTAGGACATCCTGCAAACAAATAAAAACCCAGTGGCTAAAGGATCACATTATTTCATATGCTACTCTGAGCAATCTTCAGTGTGGTACTATTAGAGTAATAGAAATTGCTAATCATTAATCACTATAAAAATGTTTGCAGAATTATTGACCAAGCCCACACAGAAATAGTATATTTTTCCTAATGCTTTTGATATGATAAGTTAGCAGTTGTTTAGTAATAATATGAAAAAATGGAAAAATGTGGCTTGAAGACATCTCATGGTTCAGGTCTCAAATTTATATTCTAACCACTCACAAGAGTGTGAGAAATGTTCACATTATCTCAAAATCATTTGCAGTAACAAGTGATATTCTTCAGAGGTCTGTAATGAGATGTTCCTCTTTTCTAGCTTTATGAAATATGTAAAAACAAACAATTCAGTATTATTGTATATTGCAGTGCACTGTTTGTGATGCAAGGGAGGTAGTCTGTTGTGCTGCAAATCACCACTTGTATTTTTTTTCTCTACAAAACAGGTTCTCTCCTTAAATGCTTAGGAGTTCTACCAAACCAAGATGTAAAATTATAATAAACCTGCTGATCACTTGCAAAGAAAATGACTTTTGCTTTAGGGTTATCTTAATTACCTACTTCTGAATTAAGAATGGCTTAGTACAACAACTATTCTGATAAATTCCCTCTATTTAACACTTTCTTCAGGCTGATCTCTGTAAGAAGGACTTTTCCAGTCTGATCTCTGTAAGCAGGACTTTGACTGGCTGCAGACTCTGTGCCCTTTAAGAATGAAATTTGTGACTGCTAAAAGTTTGAAGAACATCATTACACTGTGCTAAATACTTTGGGTTAGCTAGAAATGAAACACACACACACACACACACACACACGCACGCACGCACGCACGCACGCACACACACACACACACACACACACACACACACACATATGCCAGCTTTGCTTATGCATGAAGCATTGCATCATATTACATCTAATTTTTGACTATTAAGAAAATGACATGCTATCAGGTATATGGCAGAAGGCTAATTCTTGGCCACTTCATTCTTCTCAGCATTTATTGGTACAAATCTCTCATGTTTGTAAATCATCAAGGTGGGAAATTCATTTGCAGTGCTCCTTCCTTCCTTCTCTGCAATGATTTAGATGGAAACTGCATCAGCCTTTGAGAGAATGTATCTTTAAGAGGGAACTTCACTCAGTCCATTCCTTAGAAAGCTACTTTACCTGATTCAAAGGTATTGGTAATTTAGAATACACAGCTTTAAATAACTTAGCTTGAAAAAGATGGTCTCCCTTGCCACTGTCTACCATGATAATTGGTTGTTTATCAAATCAATACAGTTTATTTTGTATACTTCTAGAGAGTGCTAGTGAAAGTAATCAGAAAGAATAAGGCACATATTGCTTATGAATAGTGTCTTCTATTACATCTGATACAACCTCATTTTCCCTAGCAAAGTCTGCACCTATTCTTTTGTTCAGGTTTTTATGTTATTAGTCTCACCTATTAACATAATCAATGGTCTATTTACTTGTAAAACTGGTAATTTTCACATTATCCAGTTAGAATATACTCTGTCTTATGTCTTCTCTTTCTTATTGATTGCCTGCTGTAACATGGTTGTTATACTTCTGATTATGAGTGCACATAGCTAGATATGACAGATAAGAGAAAGGTGTAAGTGAATAAATGTAAACACATTATTGTATTTCTAATCAATATTATACACTGCAGCTGCTTTTATATCTTTCTCCATGGTTGTACACTGCAGGTATGTCCCAGATGACCAAAGAGATTGATTAGTGACTTGGGCAGTGAGAGAGCTGAGTGGGGTGGGGGAGTTGTAAATAAGTGGCTTATGCCAGATTGACCATCTATCGATGAGGGAGATTATAGTCCTGGTCAGCTGATTGTTCTTTTACAGGCAAAAGCTTGCATGTTGACAATTGCTGTAGGACTAGGGGACATGGGCTTGGTGATCCCAAACTGGTGGTGGTGGGCATCAGGGTGGCACATGACTAGCAGTATGAATACACCATGAGAAGAACATAGGCTGCCTTATGGTTCATAGCCGGCCTTATGCATAGGCCAACTAGGCGGCCGCCTAGGGCGCTGCTCTAGCAGGGGCACTTTTCCAGTATTTATTTGATGTAGGTAGACCAGGATGGGGGCACCGGGTAGTGTGGTGGGGGGTGCCGTGAAGCTGTTTTGCCTAGGGCACCATTTGACCTAAGGCCGCTCAATATGGTGACATGGGTGCCCACATTAGGCATCAGAGATGGAGTTATGACTATTCAAGAGAAAATCATAATGACTACATGACACTGATGGAAGACTGATTGTTAGCCAAGCTTGATGTTCATCAGGGAGAAAAAATCCTGCATAATCTCATTTATAGCATGTTGTGTGCAGGTAATCTATCAAATCTGTGTGTGTGCATATATATATATATATATATATATATATATATATATATATATATATATATATATATATATCTTATGTATCCTGCAATATGGCATTCTTCTTACTTTTCACATGTGCAGTTGAGCCTCCTCTGTAAAATGGTACCTTCTAGTAAAACTGAAGAAATTCTGATTAGCAAATTACAGGGTTGATCTTTGGTCAACTGCTGCCCTTGGCAAAATGTCTCCACAGAGCCCCCACACACCACCTGGTGCCCCCATCCTGGTCTACCTACACCCTCCAGATTACTGGAAAAGTGCCCCTGCTAGAACGGCGCCCTAGGCAGCCACCTAGCTGGCCTATGCCTAAGGCCGGCTATGACAAATTACTAAGTAAAGAAATACATTCACAGTGACTACGATATGCAGGTAAACACATTTGCACTGGCTGGTATCACACTAACACTATAAAGTACCTGCTTTTCAAAAGGGAGAAGTCCAAAAGCAAGTACGATAACCCAGCTAGACAAGAAAGAGGTGGGTAAATAAATTCTAGGAAGGAACAAAAAAATCATAAGTCACATAGACTCATTTCTGTCCTGCACATGCAACCACACCAGTGAGGCTGCTCTCAGTTTTCTGCTTGGAAGTCAAATATTCCGCATGGATTTAGTACAGTATTAGCCATAGTAAGTGGATCTGCATACTTATTAATGTAGTATTCAAGATAGTCTGCTGGGTTTTCCATAAGTGTACCTTTTACAGAGGAAATCATAGTGTACAGCTGAAGATGAACAAAAGTAGAATAATAGAGTTTATGTTACACAAGCAGCACAGGAAACATGCATCGGACATGTAGGTTGCCTGTGCAAAACACATGTTCACACGTGATTATGCAGTAGAATATGTTCAAGGCATGTGTAGGACTCTGTCAAGAGTGTGATTTTCATGGGCAGGATATAAAGGCATAGCCAGGGTCTTGACAGTATCCATTTTGGAGATCTGAGGGTTGTATCTTTGTTGCTTGCTGATGATGTTGCCTTCTTAACCTCAAGTAATCATGATCCGCAATGTGTACTGGAGTGATTTGCTGATGAGTGTAAAGCAGATGGAATGAAACATAACACCTCAGAATCAGGGGCCATAGCTTTCTCCTGAAAGTAAATGAATTGCTCTTTACAGACATGGTAGGTAATAGATGTCTTATGTGGAGGAGTTTAAGTATCTTGGTATGCTTTTCATGAATGAAGGTAGTGCAGAGCAAGAGTTGACGGACAAAGGGTTCAGTTTGTCAGTCATCCTGTGTCCCCATCATCACCTCTGGTTATGTGTTTCTGAGTGGTGAGCAAAAGGAAGAGCCTGTAGATAGAGGCAGCAGAGGTGAGATCTCTTGAGTGAGGAGCTTAGAAAACTGGGAGTATCTTAGGGAACAGCCACTACTCATTTGAGTTGACAGACATCAGATAAGGCAGTTTGGACACCTAGAAAAGATGCTACCTGGTGGCCTTCCATGGGAAATATATATCTGTGGTCTCTGAGGCACTGGATAGACCAGGTACAAGTTGGAGGGAGCCTATTTTTCAGCTTGCATGGATATGATTAGGAAATCCCACTGGATGGATTTGAGGCTGTTGGTTGGAAAAGGAAGGTTACTGCTACCACGACCCTCACCAGTCCAAGCAACTTTTAGAAAATGGAGGATGGTTGGATAGCTATCCATCCATCCATCCATCCATCCATCCATCCATCCATCCATCCATCCATCCCAGTATCCAAGTTCACCAAGTCAGAATCACAGGGAAATGGCATCTGCCCTGGCAAACAGTGGGCCTAAAGAAACAGTCCTATATTTTGCCGAACAGTCAATACACTTTACAATCACAGTCACAAAGATTATGATGAAAAGTCAGCTGCAGTGTGACATAATCAGGTTACAGACATAATTACATAGTTCCATTTATTTACTTCATAGTTAATTTTTCTGTCGGTAACTACTATGCACATTTATAAAGAGGCAAGTGCAAAAAACATGTAACAGCCAGCCCTCAATATTCACAGGATGAAATCAAAAATGTAATCTGGAGATTATACTGAATGGATTATACAAAAATTATAACTCACTTGTCTTGCTGCATAGATAAAGAAATCACCATCCTGGGGTTAGAAGGCATATGAATGGTATGACAAATAAACAGAAAAGATGGTTTGTAATTTGCTAGACAAAGTAGGGTACATTTTGTTGCAATAAAATAAATTTTTTCATGTCAATTAAACAAAGATATGCACATGATTGTTTTCCCTAACGCTAAAATGGAAGCATACAAGATAAATAAGCTAGTTATCTCTGAACTAATGATCATGGCAGACAGAAACAGGAGATCGTTTTCTTCACATTAACTTGGGCAGTTTAATCAAGAGACGGCTTCAACATTGATTACCAAAGCATCACCTTTATAAGACCATTGTGATCTAAGCTCCTTGGAGATATAGTAAAAAACCTAGAAAATATTTTGCAGCTGTTCTTTTAGAGTAAATCAGTTATCCACATTTCTGTTTGTTTTGCAATGATTGAACCTTGGAGCTGGAGGAAAATATATTCTTCTTAACTCAGTAAAATTATTCCCTCGATAAAAGAACTCAGTGTTTGATATTAAGAAATACGTTTCAGGAATTGGAAATAAAATGTTTTGGTATTCCCGATTTACACAAGGTCAGATTATTATCAACTGCATTCTTAAAATATTTTTTCTGCTGTGACTCCTGCTTTCTTGAGGGAGCAGTAGTTTCACTAGGTTAACACAGACTGCTCAAATGCCAGAAATTCCATCATTCCAACACACGTTTGGAAAATTTATGTTAGATACATGAGTCAGTTGACCTTCAAGATGGCTATCTGCAGTGGATGTATCCCTGCTGAGTCCTTTTACTTGCTCTGTATTATTCCTTTTCAAAATTTTCACTAAGGTTGAATTTGGGAACAGCATATGTCAGAGTAGAAGGGAGGCCAGCAAAGCTTTTTTTTTTTTTTTCTAGAAGCTATACTGTATATGATCTAGTAAAGTCAGTTTCATTTATCCCACTGAGTTTTATCACTCCTGAAGCATTCAGTATACCTTAAATACAGCTGACTCAGAGAAATGGTAACAACTTCTGATACATTTCTGTGCCAAGTATATTTAACCAAGGCACAAATATCAACAGCAATGTTCCATCATTTGTTTAGAACAAAAACATACTGTTTAATGAGTAATAGTGCAATGATGTCAAACACACATTACCTTTGCTCACAAAGTGCTGTGATTAAACTCTGAATACAGGAAAAACATAATTTTGTTAATATTCTTTCTGATTTATAGAGGTGTGTAACAAGAGCATTACCAGCAGCCAGCAAGGAATGGCATCAAAAATGCATTTTCATAACTTTAAAAGCTGTAATGCAGTTTGATGTTGTATGCACATGCATATACACACATATCCACTCATACAAAAAAGTGTGACAGGGTGACACGTCTAACAGCTTTTAAAGGCATTCATTTATAAGAGGGACACGGCTTCTGATCTCAGTCTGTGCGGCAAAGCTAAGTTAACTCACAAAACTGTAAAACACTTTGCACTCCTGCACTGTTTTCTGAAACTCATTATATACTGGGGCAGGTAAAAGCTTCATGTGCTACAAAAAATTATGATTAGGTCCCTCCAATAATAACTCAGTTATTACATAGTCCTGATATGGATGTCAAGACTCATTTCCTAGCTTTGCTTCACTTTGTTCTCATGGCGAATTTCTTAATATTTTGGTCTTGAACACAAAACAAGCTGGTTATGGTTAGAGACCTGATCATAATCCTCTATGTGTATGACAGGTGAAACTTAGGAAAGACGTCTTTTTTGCACAAATGTACCTCATTTAGGAAACCTCTGGAAATGTACTGTTTTCGACATCCAGTTAAGTGTGAACATGACAATCAGAGTATTAGTGGAATGCTTTAACCATCATGAGAACATGATAATGAGAGTATTAGTGGAATGCTTTAACCATCATTTTGAATGTCAGCACTAGCGAGTTTGCAGACATTGTCATGGGAGAATCAAAGAAGAGGGAGAAGGTGAGTTTTATATTGTTATTTCTCATTTACTTGCTTTTCTTTGAATTTGTATGACATTGGCATTAGTATATATGTATTATTCAGGGGTGAGAGGGCTTCTCCCCATTTCAGGAGATGCAGGTGGCTTGCTCCCCCCCCCCCCCACACACAAAAAATGTTTTGTGTTGCCTGACTCCATAGTACAGAAAGCTGATCTCTGAGTAAAAAACAAAAAAATCTGTTAGGGGAAAAATATAAAAAAATAAAAAACTTACAATAAGCTGGTTGCATATGTGTGCACACCCTTAAACTAATACTTTGTTGAAGCACCTTTTGATTTAATTACAACATTCAGTCTTCTTGGGTACACACCTGCCATCAATTAAAGAGACTCTGATTAACCCTAAATAAAGTTCAGCTGTCCTAGTAATATTTTCCTGACATTTACTCAGTTGCCTGCTACATAAAAAGCCATGGTTCTCAGATAGCTTACAAAGCATCAAAGGGATCTTATTGTTGAAAGGTATCAGTTAGGAGAAGGGTACAAAAAAATGTCCACAGCATTAGATATACCATGGAACACAGTGAAGACAGTCATCAAAAAGTGGAGAAAATATGAGACAACAGTGACTTTGCAAAGAACTGGACGTCCCTCTAAAAGCTGATGAAAAGACAAGACAAAAACTGGTCAAGGAGGCTGCCAAGAGACCTACAGCAGCACTGAAGGAGCTGCAGGAATTTCTGGCAAGTACTGGTTGTGTATTACATGTGGCAACAATCTCCCATGTTCTCCATATGTCTGGACTATGGGGTAGGGTTGCAAGACGGAAGCATTTTCTTACACAGAAAAAAATCCAGGTCTGGCTAAAATTTGCAAAATAATACATCCAGTCTCCCAAAAGCATGTGGGAAAATGTGTTATGGTTTGATGAGACCAATGTTGAACTTTTTGGCCACAATTCCAAAAGGCACATTTGGCACAAAAACAACATTTCACATCACCAAAAGAACACCATCCCCACGGTAAAGCATGGTGGTGGCAGTATCATGCTTTGGGGTTGCTTTTCTTCAACTTGAACTGGGATTTTAGTCAAGGTGGAAGGAATTATGAACAGTTCCAAATACCAGTCACTTTTGGCCCAAAACCTTCAGGTGTCTGCTAGAAAGCTGAAGATGAAGAGGAATTTCAACTTTCAGCACAACAATGACCCCAAGCATACATCCAAATCAACAAAATAATGGCTTCACCAGAAGAAAACTAAAATTTTGGAATGGCCCAACCAGAGCCCAGACCTAAATCCAATAGAAAATCTATGGGGTTACCTGAAGAGGGCTGTGCACAAGCGATGCCCTCCCGATCTGACTGATTTGGAGAGCTTTTGCGAGGAAGAGTGGGCAAATATTGCCAAGTCAAGATGTGCCATGCTGATAGACTCCTACCCAAGAAGACTGAATGGTGTAATTAAATCAAAAGGTACTTCAACAAAGTATTAGTTTAAGGGTGTGCACACTTATGCAACCAGCTTATTGTACGTTTTTTATTTTTTGTATTTTTCCCATAACAGATTTGTTTGTTTTTCAATTGAATTGTACAGGTTATAGGTCACATTAAAGGTGGTAAAAGTTTTGAAATTATTTATTGTGGTTTCATTTTTTTATATCACAAAAACCTGGCATTTTAACAAGGGTGTGTACACTTTTTATATCCACTGTACATGTGTGTGTGTATATATATATATATATATATATATATATATATATATATCTATACATATATATATATATATATATATATATATATATATATATTATATAAATACACACACACACACACACACACACACACACACACCAACTTTGAGATCGCACTACACTGGGGGAAGGGGAAAATTCCCCACTTTCCACTATACCATGATCTTGCCCACACAAAAACAGTTGGTATGTGTGGAGAAGATGGTGATTTGTAAGGAAAGAATCATTAGAATGGGGGGAGGGGCAGAAGGATGAGCATGACAGAAACAGTTTATAGCGATGGAAGCAAAAGCAAGGCCAGGTGAGATACTGGTCACAGTTAATTAAGACATGGGAAGATATATGAGATAATTTTAACCTGAGAGAGGGGTTAGAGTGGGAACACATGGTGATTTTAAATAAATTGAATGGTTGGAGGACTGAAATGAAGGAAGGAGTGGGAATTCCTAGAGTTTTACAAGAAACAGAATTGACAAGAACACAAGGGCAAAAAACAGGTGGATTGTTAAGGTTTTGTAAAAGCTGTACCAGAGGTTGGGACAGCAAAGTAAGCCAGAATCAGAATGCCTGGGAGAAAATCTTAGAAGCTGATACTGAGGAGGAGGACTGGGCCAAGACTATCTTTCTTTGTAAGTATGTTAGTAGAGCCACAAAATTTACAGTTTTCACTTACTAACATAAGTATTTTATACACCTAGTAAGTTAGCCCAAATGTTCCCAGGACAGGAGAAGGATGTTAGAGCTGTGGAGAGGAAAAGGGTACATGGAAACAAACTTTTTGGGATTGTAAACAATTGGATGACTATAAGAAAGGGGTCAAGGATATACTGGTGATTTTAACTGGCTGTATTATAAAGTTATCACTGACTTTGTGGCTGTTGGGATATATTAAGAAGTTACTGAAAAGTCACTGAGCAACAATTGGTAAATTAATGACAATATTGAAGAAAAGTATTAATTACTAGGAAGTGAAAAAGGGGATAAGATCCTGCAGTTACAGAAATAACTGAAATTGTGAGTAAACTGGAAAAGTATGTGAGAGGAGGGAAGTAAGAAGTGCAGAAAGACCTGGGCCAAATGGAAGGAAAAGCATGGCGCACAGAGGAAGGTGTGTAAAGGCTCGAGTAGGACTACGTGAAGGCTGGCAAGAGAGTGGGTGGGTCTGCTGGATGCATGATGTAGATGGTAAAGTGACAAGTGATAGTAACAAGCTTTATATCTAGTGTGAATAACTTTATTTTAGTTGTTAGCAAATACATGGAAAAGTTTTTATTGGTATCATTCTGTATGAGAAGTGTTATTTTAACTGGATAATCGTATGGATAAAGGAGATGGAATACAATTGTTATTGGAACTTTATATGTGGAAATATACTTCATGTAAATTATGTTATTAGGCTGAATCTGCTGCATTAAGGAAAGGCGGATATTTTCAGTGGTGATTGTTCAGTAACTGGTTTAGTAAATATGGGTGCACCATGCATGTGGACTGCACAAGAATGCATGAAGGCAATATCCTTTTATTGTGTAAATAGGAACATAGTACAGAGGATTAGTCCAGATGAAATGACTTTAGATAGCAGATTTAGGAGACTTTCTCTCTGATACCCTCCCTGTGGGAGGAATAAAGGCACCTTGTTGACGTTTCCAGTAGTTTATTCAGTTATGTAGAACAACAACACTCATCCATCTACCTACATAACTGAATAAACTACTGGTAACTTCAACAATGTGTTTTTATTCCTCCCCCAGGGAGGGTATCAGACAGAATGTCTCCTAGCTCTGCTAGCTAAAATTATTTCATCTGGACTAATCCCTTGTACTCTGTTTCCTGTCCATCCAATCACCCTCTGGGTCACAGGAGGGATACCAGACGTCACTCAAGCCCTCTGGATTACCTCTGTTCTTTATAGGTTCATAGGTAGGTACTAGGCTATCTGCCCAAAGGCATTTATAAGCCTAGCCGGAATGTGTTGGCTTTCACCGCTCCCTTAGATTAGTTCCCTGTGCCTCTGTCCAGCAGAGCCACTAAATAAAGAAGTATGTCTTCAAAAAAAAAAAAGACAGTGTGCAATTAGCTAATTTTATATCACACATACTGGATTTTTCTATTTTTGAAATAACAGACTTTTATTGAAAGGTGAGTAAACTATATATATATATATATATATATATATATATATATATATATATATATATATATATATTTACCAGAACTGTTACTTTGTAGACAATAAATGATAAAAAAGAGTAAACTGATTCAAAGTAACTTTGTAACTTCTTTTGTCTAAATGTATGCCTTTTTCTACTACTGTTTCTTTTATCTCAGCTGTATTAACTTATAAAGCATGGAAGGAAGTTATACTGCCATATATGAGCTTACAGGAATGTGAAGTTTTTTCAACAGAGGGTGCTTGGGCAAAAAGAGAAAGTAAAGTGAAAGAAATTTCTTCTTCTAATTAATTTTGCTGTGTGGATTCAGAGACTGAATTCTTAAGAGTTTACTCCCTGATATGTGAAATGACACCAGAAAGTTTGTTTGTGTCTTTCGGCTTTTCCCGGTTAGGGGTCGCCACAGCGGAACTCCGGTCCGCTAATGATTGGCAGTAGATTTTTACATGCTGGCTTGCCGGGCATAATGCACAACCTTCAACGAAGGAATGCCCGCTCACGCATGTCGCCACACAGAAGACACTCTAACTGAGAATCGAACGGGCAATGTCTAACTGTGAAGCGACAAGTAATTGCATTATTGCTGCGATACCTGAATGTGTCTGTGGGTAAGGATCACATAACTTTTTTAGTCTGCCATCTTCCATATCTCTCTTTGGTTGTATCTATTGTTGCAGACCGAAGTTGATTGCACTTTTCATAATCTCAGTTTCATAGTAAATTGTTGTATATACTCTTTGAGTTTCTTAATCTTGTACTGTTTTCCACTACCATATCTGTGCAAAGGCTACCTTAGTTTACAACACTTTCTGTAAAAATATCCCAGCCATTACCTCCATAGCCTTTTCCCAATTCCTTCTTTTTTTTTACTTTGCACCCTTTAATCCAACTGTCTATTGATCATCAGACTCTCCCCAAGTTAAACAACCCATTCATTCTCCTTCAGCTGGGTGAGGGGTTGACCAGGAGGGGCTATCATTCAGACAGGAATCAGGTGGTAGTTTTAAGGTATTTCTTATTTTTCTCCCTGGCCCTAACTGCAGACACCAGGGAAGACGTTGAGGTGGGACATGCCATGGGCTGCCCATGGGGGTTGTCTCACTGACTTTTCCAAGGGGCATTCCCTGCATGCAGTCTTGCACCTCTCCTTCTGGCAGATGCAGGAGCTTCCCCAGACTCCAACAGGGAAGTCACACTACCCTGTGTCTCCCCAAGTATGTGAAATCCCTCCCAACTCCTTCCCAGGGAGGCAAGTGGGTCATGCTCCTTCACTCCTCCCCTTCCATGCCTGACTTCTTCAGTGCTGGTCTGCTAATCATAAGCTGGTTACCTGGGTTGTAGTCAGAGCTGTTATAGTCTAGCTGCACAGAGTCAGGCTTCCCACTTCCTGTTCCAAGGGAACATTTTGTAATATCTGTGTTCTGTTTAAGGTACCTAAATGTTTCACATTTTAATACTCTATTACATGCCTCCAGCTGCCATCCTAGACACATTATACGTAACATTCCTAAATCCCAATTTTTAAGGATTTGTAGGATTTGCTCCTGTGATGATACTTTTTCATCACAGCAGAATGATTTAATTGCTAGATTTTGTGATAGAGGATATCAGAGACCTTACATTGTTTAAACTAGTCAGTTTGTTCAAACCCGTGATTGGTCACAATTATTAAAAATCAATGGAAGGAAAGCAAAGACAAAAATGTTATCAGGCTAATCACAAGTTATGAAAAGCAATACTTTTGGTTTTATGGATCTGATACAGAAACATTGGGACATTTTATTAGCAGATGAAAGATTAAGTGACCTTCTAAGTTCTATATGCCTCTTTTCCTTTAGGTGAGGCAGAACATTATGAGACCTTTTTAATCACTATAAGAAAAAACTCTGTATAAGCGTATGCATTAAACTACATTAGAGGGGGAGATGTTAATGGGCTGTGTTCCTTGTGGCCATTGCACTTTTTGCAAATATGTTGTGAAGACTAAAGTATTTACTAGCAGTAATGCTTCTAATATTTTTGACATTCAAATTTTTGGTAATTGTAGCACAGATTGGGTTATATATTTAGTTACTTGTACATGCTCAGCTTTTTATGTGGTACAAACATCATATCCATTTAGAATACGAGTTTCAGAACATTTAAATGATATTGGGAATAAGCTCTTGTCCAATGCACTTTATAAGAAAACTATAAAACACTCCACTGAACAGTTTAGGTTTGTCATTATTGACAAAATTGTAGGGAATAGGAATTTCAAAGCTGGTTGGCATGATATATTAACCAAAAAGGAGAAAATCTGGATAACTAGACTAGGGGGTTTATTTCCCCTGGGACTGAATGAACACCTTTAATTTCTTATTAGGTAATAGGACGAGTGGACCAAATCATTGTGATTTAAATCTTTTGGGGAGTTGCTTTTTTATTCGACATACTGATGAAGGCCATAGTGCCAAAACCGGTTTGTGATTTTGTTTAGTGTAATTTTTTACACTAACATATTTATTTGTTTATTTAATAAATACTGATTTTCTCACAAGAAGTGCTGACTGATGTTGCTTTTGATTTGGACTATAAATTTGTATACTCATTGAATTATCAAGACTAGCCTTAAAGGGAATCAGAATAATCTTCTTCTTCTTTTGGCTGTTCCTGTTAAGGATCGCCACAGCGGATCATTTATTTTATTTTATTTATTTTACATTTGTTTACTGGGAAAGTCCAATTGGACACAGGTACTTTTTCAACAGAGGCACAGGGAGGAAAGCTCCAGAGTAAACATTAACATTAAGAGTATACATATAGAATATAATGTGCAGAAATGTAGAAACATGAATTAAGTAAATATGTAGTAGAAGTATATAATAAGATTACTAGATGTTATGCAAGTAGGACTGCAGTACAGTTACAAGGTTGCCCTGAGACAGGCAGATTAGTACATAGTTTTACTAGAGATTATTAATACATGTATAAATACCATAATAAATTTAGTGGTTAGATGTGTGGAGAGAGGAGGAGTGGAAGTCTTAGTATAACATGAGGTCAGAGTTTGGAGAATGTAGGGATTAGAATAGTGCTAGCTTGGACAGGTACAGTTACAGAGCCATGTGTTAGAGAGGTGTTTTTTAAGTAAATTTTTAAAGTCATGTATGGAGGGAGTAGATGAGACAGCTGAGGGTAGTTTGTTCCAATGTTTACTTATTGTATGAGAGTAAAGGGAGGTACCAGCAGCATTGTTGGGTTTTGTTACATTTAGAAGAAACTTATTATTGGACCTCAGGGCCCTAGAGCTTGTGTATGGAGTTATTAGATGTTGTAAGGCTGGTGTTTTATTGGGGTAGTAAAGGATTTTATGTGTTAGTAGGAGACGATTGTAAAGTAGAAGGTGTGGAAATTCAAGCCAGCTAAGTTGTTTAAGGGGGATGCAGTGATGTGTTTTGCAAGGACTATTGGTAGCAAATTTAGTGATCTTATTATAGCAGGTTGTTAGTTTGTTCAAATCAGAATTCCTAATATTGGTGAAAATTAGTGAGGCATATAGGAGTGTGGAAATGAGATGGGTATGTGCTGTGGTAGCTCTAGTAGTATCTGTTAAGAACCGTTTATTTCTGTAGAGGTCTCCCAATTTTGTTATGAACTTTTTTTATTGTATTTGTGATATGGAATTCGAAAGTCATATTATGATGAATTTCTATGCCTAGAAGTTTAGTATATGTAGCAGGAGATATAATAGTGTTGTTAGGTGAATGGATGTTGAAGGTGGTACCTGTGGCTGTGCAATGACTGGGTTGGAAAATAAGCAAATTAGTTTTATTAGGGTTTAGTATAAGTTGAGAGTTGGTGAGCCATCTCTCTACAGAGAGGAATGATTCTTGAATCTGTTGGTGTAATTCCTGGAGGGAAGAGGATGCACAGATGAGTGTGGAGTCATCTGCGTATTGGATAAGTGTTGTGTGGAGGATGGAGGTTTGGAGATTATTTGTGAATATATAGAATAGCAAAGGACCAAGAATAGATGTTTGCGGTACCCCAAGGGTTACATGGAGAAGGGTAGAGATTTCCTGATTCCATTTAACTGCCTGCTGTTGTCCTGTTAGATAACTATGGAACCATTCTATTGAAGAATAATTAAGGTTTAGTTCTGACAGAGTAGAATTGGTTTGCTGTGGTTCACCATATTGAAGGCTTTGGAAAGGTCCAGAAAGGTAGGACTAACGAATTTGCTATTATTCCTGTGCTCATTAATTGTGTGAGTGAAGGCCATGAGGGCTGTGGTGGTGCTGTGATAAGGCCTAAATCCATGTTGTGTGTTAGAGAGTAGATTATGATTATGAAGATATTCCATGAGTTGGGTGTGTATGCATCTTTCAAGAATTTTGGAGAGGTGGGATAGAATAGCAATAGGACGGTAGTTTGTCAGTTCCCTAGAGTTTCCAACTTTATGAAGAAGTATTATATATGAAATTTTCCAGATGCTGGGAAATGTTTTTTTGGAGATGGCTCTATTAATGAGGATTGCTACTAGGTAGGCTATAGCTTCAGTGGCTATTTGTAGAAATTCTGCTGGGAGCTGGTCAGCAGCTAAAGAGGTGGCTTTTAGTTTGCTCAGTAGCCCTTTTATCATAATGGTGGAGACAGGCTGAAGGTTGAAGCCATTATGACATGTTGGAAAGTCAGGGTCAGGAATAGAGGAAGATAGAGGGGTTTGTGATTTTTGTGAGTTTTAGTATGGACTCAGTAAAGTGTTGGTTGAATTGGGTAGCTATTGTTGTACTGTTATCTGTGGTGTTGTAGGTGGGGCTTCCAGTTTGTCCTGGTTGAAGGATATTATTTATGCTGACCAAAATTTTGTTGGTTTATTCTTGTATTTTATTTGGGCATAGTGGTAAAAGTTTGTGCTGTCTATCCTTATTTTTTTCTTTGCTTTGCTTTGTTTCTTAATTCTAAGTATTCTTGTCTTGCCTTAAGGGAGCCTGTTTTATGCCAGGTGGATCAGGCTTTGTCTCTGGCATGGAGTAAGGATCTAGTGTCGTTGGACAGCCATGGAGCAAACTTTGATTTGGTTCTGACAATTCTAGTGGGAGCATGGGTGTTCAGGATGTTCAGGAAGGTGGTATTAAAGTAATTAACAGCTTCTTCAAGATTAAGCCATCTGAGGGATTTCCAGTTGCAGCTTTTTAATACTGAATTGAAACTAGTAGCATCAAAGTGTTTCTTGCTTCTTATTTGATGAAAGGAGGGTGATTGTATTGGAGATGTATGGTGTCTTAATAGGAATGTAGGTAGGTGGTCACTCAGGCTGTTAGGGAGGCAACTTGAGTGACTGATTTGGGCTGGACTATTTGTCAGTATCCAGTCTAGGATTGATTGTCTGTTGCTTTGTCTTTTCTGGTAGGTGATTTTATTAGTTGTGTAAATCCATGTAGGTTTATGTGACAACTATGATTAGTAAAGCTACAGTTTGTCCAGTCTATATTGACGTCCCCTAGGATTATTGTTTCCTGAGGGAGTGAATTGGTTGCCCAATAGAGTAGATTTTCTAGGGTAGGGATGTTACTTCTGGGTGGGATGTAGCAACCAATGATGTTGATGGTTTTTCTTTGGTTAATAGAGATGGTAGTAGATAAGATTTCAGCAGAATCAAAGGCTGGGGTTTGAGTATGGGATGTTGTAAGGTTGAGGTGATTTTTAAATATTATAGCTAACCCTCCTCCTTTTTAGTGATTCTGTCATGTCATACAGTATTGCAGCCTGGGGTACTATTTCATTATTTAAGATGTTAGGTTTTAACCAGGTCTCTGTTACAATTACTATATCTGGTGAGTAGTGGGAAAGGTTAGCATGAAGATCTAGGATTTTATTTGTTATGCTTCTAGCACTGATGGCTAGAACTAGAATATTGGTTGTCTTTCTAGAGAGGTAGGGGAGGGATGGGTTGTTTTTTGAGTTGGGGTGTGAGTACTTGCTTTTGGAGGACCTGGATTAGGGTGAATATCTCCACACAGAGCCAGCCTTGATGCTACTTCTGTCATTATTTTTATTAGTTTGGTAAAGTACTTGTATATTAGAGATATATCTTTAAGGTTATGGGAAGAAGGAATGTGTACAGTTGTAATGTGATGTGTGGTGATAGTTTGGATGTCTGGGTGAATGTAGAGGTTAAGGTGATGTTGCTTGTAGGAATGTAGGATAGAAGTACCATGGTGAGGCTGGGCTGGGGTAGGGTGTGTTGATAGGAAGCGATGTGTGTAAGTAGAGTGACAGTAGTTGTTATACATATATAGAGTGGTAGCATTATGAATATTTACGATACAGTAAGTATGGAATTAGTGATGCTAGATGTGTATGGGACTGTGATTAGAATATTGGATGTGTATTAGGTGTGATGTCAGAGTGAATGGAGAGTTTGGTTGGAGTGGGTGGTAGGAGTGGTCTTTGTTCTTGTAGTTAATGGAATGTTTGTGGTGATAGGTTGGTTGTTGGAGTGGGAGTGGCTATGTGGGTATAAACTACAGGATAGTGGGGGTGGATGGGAATGGGGGTAGGGTAGAGTAGGGTAGTGGAGTGAGCCCGAGCGTAGTGAGGGCGAATGGCGCGAGTTTGCACCACCCACAGACAAATAGCCACCAGAAACAATCAATTAAAATGGGTGATTTTGCCTTACAAAACCCAATAGAGCAGTTTTACCTATCTATGATTTCTCTGGTGGGGGTTTTTAACATCAGAATGGGTTGCTGCCAAAATTTCAAAAGCTAAGCTATGATTCTTGACCCCATTTGGTAATGGGAAAAGGAGAATAGTAATAATAAGCAGCCCGTAACACAGACTGTGCTAAATACTAAGTTATAGTGGCTTTACATGCAGTTGTAGGCTGTGGGGGAAGGGAACATGCTGTGGGTAGGGTCCATGCTTAGTGTGCTCGCTGTTTCAGACACAGTCCACTGCCAGTATTTTAGCAGTACTTGTTTTAATTATACTGATACTTAAGCAGGTACAGACAATTTATTCAGAGATCTCAGTTAGGGGCCTTCTGTTGCTTCTCTGGTTGGTTGGACTGATGGTATGGATACTGCGACTATGTTGCAGTGGGAGAGCTGTGACTTTGTTGCAGGGTTATGTACCTAGTTAAGATAGAGATAAAATATTAGAGTCCACAGCTTGGGTGCTTGTAAAGTGATTTGATTGTTGTTTTCATTTCTTCCTGTCCTCTGCATCTTGCTCTGTCACACCAACCACCTGTATGTCCTCTCTCACCACATCCATAAACCTTATCTTAGGCCTTCCTCTTTTCCTCTTACCTGGCAGTTCCGTCCTTAGCATACTTTTGCCAATATAACCAGTATCCCAACTCAGCACATGTCCAAAGCAACGCAATCTAACCTCTCTGGCTTTGTCTCCAAACCGTCCAACCTGAGTTGACCCTCTAATATACTGATTCCTAACCCTGTCCATCCTCGTCACACCCAATGCAAATCTTAACATCTTTAACTCTGCCATCTCTAGTTTTGACTCCTGCCTTTTTGTCAATGCTACCGTCTCCAACCCATATAACACAGCTGATCTCACTACCATCTTGTAGACCTTCTGTTTCACTCTTACTGGTACTGTCTGTCATAAATCACTCCTGACACTCTTCTCCACCCACTCCTCCCTGCCTGCACTCTCTTCTTCATCTCTCATCCACCTTCACCATCTCTACTCCCTGCAACCTCACCATTCCTCTATGCTCCCTCTAATTCACACACATATATTCTGTCTTAGTCCTGCTGACCTTCATTCCTCTCCTGTCTAGAGCATATCTCCACCTCTCCAGGGTCTCCTCAACCTGTTCCCTACTCTCACTACAGATCACAATGTCATCCACAAACATCGTAGTCCATGGGGACTCTTCTCTGATCTCATCTGTCAACCTGTCCATCATCATTGCAAATAAGAAAGGGCTCAGAGCTGATCTTGGATGTAATCACAGCTCCACCTTAAACACATCCATCACTCCTACCTCAGACCTCACCACTGTCATGCTACCATCATATATATCTTGTACCACTCTTACATACTTCTCTGCCACTCCTGACTTCCTCATACAATACCACAACTCCTCTCTAAGCACCCTGTCATATGCTTTCTCTAAGTCCACAAAGACACATTGCAACTCCTTCTGACCTACTCTATACTTCTCCATCAACACTCGCAGAGATAATCAGAGTTGTACTTTGTTTAATCTGTTATGGTAAATTATTTCATTTTGGGAATATGCTGAGTTAAGAACCTTTCTCTCCAGTGAGCCTTATCTATTTGTTGCGATAGCGTCAGGTCCACAGCTTGGGTGCTTGTAAAGTGATTTGATTGCTGTTTGCAAAGTAAGGGGAGGTCAAATAGGACTGTATCTTTCCTGTCCCAAAAAAAATGAGACACTAGTCTCCTGTAGGTTACTGATTATAAAGAGAGTTGTGCTAATATATTTGGAAAGTTGAAGAATTTAAGGCCTTGAATTTTCTTGGTAAGGTATCTTTGGGGCCTTTCTAGTTGAGCAACATGCTTTGATTTCTACATACCAAAGCAGGAATTGTATTAAATGGTGAGTGTGATAAAAGATGAAAGAGTACAATGATGATCTTGAAAATATTTCCTTGGAAATTAACTGGGCTAAATAGAAGGATTTATTTCTTATGATGGAAACACGATCGATTTAGAGAGAATTGTCCATGTAACTGCCCAGGTCTCTAATGACTGTTGTTGGATGAAGTGGCATGCCATCTGTAAAATATGAGGTGGGAACAGATTTTTTGATGAATGCTACTACTCTGCGCTTTATGCATGTAACTTGAGACAGTTTTCAGTACAACAGGTACATGCATATTCCAGCACTTGCTGGAGCTGTTTAATATCAGTGGAAGCGTGGATTATAGTGCCCAGGGTGTAGTCATCAGCAAACTTGGTCAACCACATTTTTGGGATATTGGACTGGAAGTCTGCAAAATAAATGCTAAACAGAAGAGGGTTCACCACTGATCTCTGTGGTACCCCATTAATTACAATTATACCTTTAGAAAGGGTACCAGCAACTTTCAAAAACTGGGATCTATTGGATAGCCAATTTACAATACAGTGGATTACATAGGAATTTACATTAAGTTTCTCTAATTTTTAACAATGCCAGCATGAGGGAGAATGTAAAACGCCTTGGCTAGGTAAAGATAAGCAGGGTGCACTGAGTGATCACTGTTCACAGCCTCTGTAGCCTTTTCACTGCCCTTTACAAAACCAGACTGACAAGGGTCTAGATCAGAGAAGCTGCCTGCGTCTGCAGAAATGACTCCCAGTATGATATATTCCATTGCTTTGTATATAAGGCTTATAACTGCCTGGATATGTAGAGGAACCACCTTGGTGTAGTTGAGTCACAATGGCTGGCAGTCATCTGGCACAAACCCTGTAGATAGGTTGAGGATGAACAATTTAAGTAGAAACTCAGATTGTGCCAAAGTGGCACTGATGAGAACACAGCCTGGTATATTGTTTGGTCCATATCTTTCAACTTGTTAGTGCAAGAATTCTGGACAAAACGAAAAATAATGGGGGCAAAGGCCCAAAATCAAGGACAGATTTTAAATATTGCTCTTATAAACTTTTAAAGTTGCTAGAAGAACAACATTTGCATTAACATGCATTTCCTGAAGGATATGTAGTTTGAAACTTAAATGTGAGTTATGGTAACCATTTAAAATCTTAGAAATCACTAATTCCCAAAATATGGAGACTGAATGACTGAAAATACAGACTTACATTTATTAAGTATGAAATTACCATTTGTTGAAATATTCCCTTTTCACTGTGGTTTGACTATCTTAGAGTTAGTATATATAAGTTCAGGGAGTGTGGATGGGGCTTGTCCCCCACATCTGGAGTGCATGTTGCTTGTTCTGCTGCTGCAAAAAAAAAACAAGCTTAAAGGAAAAGAGCAATGTTCAATATTTGTTCTTCACCTGTATTTTCTGTCTTATTTTATTTCAGTATCTCAGGGCATGGCATTTCAAGTATCAAGATTTCAATAGGGTGTCATCTCAAGCAGGTGGGACCTCAGTTTAAAGTCTCATCTGAAAGATGACACACTCAAGAGTGCAGCACCACCCAGTGCTTCATTACAGTGTCAACAAACCAATCACTTAGAGTGGGAAAGAACTCACAGCATTCTAATCTTCAAGAGCCAAAGGCGAGCGTCATACCCATTGCACCGCTGATACTTTTCCCAGATGTTGCAGGGTCAGTACACTTGTTATAATGTCCTTTTGGTACATGCTCCGGATTGCACATTCAGCAGCTTGACACAACAGAAAGTCAAGCTGCACAAAGACTCAAAAATTAAAAATGAAGATGCTGCCACCAAAACAGCAACCAGACCAATCACTGAAGTCCCATATACACTAACCAATTAGACAATATTAGGAATCAGTGTCCCTGTGCTCTTTCTCTGGCTAGGAGCAAAGCAGTATTGTGGACCTTGAGTTTAACTATAAAGCCCATGCTGTCATGTGCAGTTTGCACAACTGATGGGGAATTTAATGTGTAGATGCAAGCCTCCCTTCATAGGGCAGCTATAGTGGAACTCAGAAGAGCTGTCACAGAGGAGGGGCTGCTCTGTTGGGGGCAAGTGTAGGCCACTGTGCAGGACCAGCAAGATGTCTTGCTCCCTACCACCTGACTGCCACCATGGAATGTATGAGCTGACTGAGAATCCCCAGGCAGAAATGAAAGGGATGTAAGGCTCTTACCTCACACAGGGCTTCCTGGCTCATGCTACTGTGGAACCAGTGTGCAGATTGGGCTTGGTCCTGTGGAGGAGTAAAAAAATGGTTCCACATAAAGTCCCATTAATAATCATCTGTCAGTGTTTTATTACTTCCTTTCCTAGGTTTGCACTGTAACTTCCAATGGGCGAAGCCAAAGCCTTTTGACAGAATCAAATTATGGCCTCACATTTCAAACAAATGTTCATATCTCTGGAACCATATAGGGGTTAGGAAGAAATATAATTAGCAAACTCTTCAGCACAAACTATTTTTATAATGGTGGTATTCTTTAGGTTCTAGGTTTTAAACTGAATTTTATAAGTCACAGTAAACACAGTAACTATTACATTTGTAATATTTTGTAAACAACTTACAATATTTCAATAACCACTCAAGTTACACACAGATTATTGGCAACATTTTATTCATCTAGTTGAGAGCTTTCATATGAGGCTAAGGAGTTTTGTCTGTGTTACTTGGTTGTTGAGATATTTAGAAAAATGTGAAAATTATATCTATATAAATTAATATAATAAAAAAAACAACAGTGAATATCTACTTACCTGCACTAGAGAGAGATAAAATGTTAATGCAGTTGAGGTTGCCATTGTGTAAGCTTTGAGATTAAATATCATTTAAAACCTTGTATATAGCATGCATTTGGATTTACTGATGCAAATATGAACAAGCAATATTTGAAGCCTAGAGGCGTCAGTGGGAGTTAACTGCAGATGCACCTGGAGGCGTCACTCGGATGTAATAAGTTAACAGTTTATCTCTTAGGTTCCTCACCTTTGTAATACCTTTTCCTTCCCAGATTACTAGCCTCCTGTTCAACTCTTTAGGGTAGGTCAACCATAGATCCCTATTATTTCTGTCTGTACTGCTTAACACCCTAGCAGTCTATGAATCATCCTGTCAAAATTGTCTTCTACCTTGCTCATTGTCTTCCCACTTCCAACATTCCAAACTTTTTCCAGGGGAACCAGTTCCAAATGTTCATCTTCAATGCTTCTCAGCTTTTGCATAATATTTTCATTGGTTAAATATTGCCTAGAAACCAACATACTCCATCCCCATGCTTTCCCGTGAGACCTACATCTATCCTTCTTGATCCTTACATTCAGATCAGTCGAGATATGGTCTCTAATCTCAGCTACCCACACCCTCCCTGGACATTTTCAAGAAGTGCAAAACATCCAGCCATCTGTTTTGTCCTAATACTAATTACCATTGACTTTTATGGGTAGTAATGAAACCCTGTGATACCACTAAAATGACTGAACATCTTTAGCATGCTTAGAAGTTCCACTTTGACATCCTTAAGCGGCATTATGCAGTCATCTCCAAACAGATAATTGACATTTGTTTTCCTACCACTGTTTTGCCTTGTCCAATTTTCCCTCACTCTCTGCCATTAAAAATAATCCTAATGATAAAGGACAGAACTGATGGGTTCCTCTGTCTAATACTATTTCTTCTGTAAACTCACTATTTATATAAAGCCATAACTTTGGGGCCCTATTTAGGGTTTTCACTCCCTTCAACCATTTACCAGCTCCAATGGCCCTTCTCAATGTATCTGTCATGATAGACATATGAGACACTGTCAAAAGCCTTCTGAATGTCTAGTAACACAATTCCTGCCTTTCCCTGACCCATTTCCTCTACCCATTCTATAAAACCTATTAGAGTATGTCAGTGGTCCATAGATGATCTTCCTTAAATACAAGAAAATCAAAAACAAAGGTCCCAACAGAATTGTGAAGTACGAAAAAAATGTTTTAATGAAGCGCTATTCGTTGTCATTAATACGGCAACTTCATCAGATTACATAAAACAAACTCCTTACAAATTTAAATAATAAAAAAATCAAATGATCAATGATCAGCTGATCTGTTAATTATTAAATATCATGAATATTAAGCAGTCGGGTCATTCATTTTATGTAATCTGATGAAGTTGCCGTATTAACGAAAACGAAAAGCGCTTCATTAAAACAGTTTTTTTGTACTTTGCAATTCTGTTGGGACCTTTGTTTTTGATTTTCTTGTCGGTTAGTTATTCATTACCCAGTTCCTTAAATACAACACATTTCTTCCCAAATTAGTCTTACAAGGACTTTTTAAATCTTGATGTCAAAACATGAGCAAAGAATTTTGTATCTATTTTGCATGGAGATATCATGTGATGATTTTGACATCCACCTTTTCTCCTGTTTATACAATATTTTTGCTGTAGTGTCTTTCATGTTGTGTTGTTGTCTTTTGGCTTTTCCAGGTTAGGGGTCGTGTAGTGCCTTTCATAGATCTAGTTAATATTCCTTTTTGTATAATGTCATTGAATAAATCTATCCTTGTGCCACTCACCCAAAAGCCCATTCTTTTATCGAAATCAGCGGGATATCCTTTTGGTCTGCTCATTTTAGCTACCCTTTCAGATCCATAATAACCTCAATCAACTCCTCCTTTCCTGTTCGTAAATTTATTCTCCATTGTTCTTCCTCACACAACACACATCCTTTCCATTTATAAACCAATGAAACTTGGGGTTTTCTTCTGTTATAAAGCTCAGTATAACAGCATAGCAATCATGCACATATTTGCTCACTCATATGGCTTTCCTCACACCTTTTTTCTTCCACTTAACTGATCCTTGATCCTCCACATCAGCATATTGATGTCTATCTCTCCCCTCACTCTTGTCTATCTCTCTTCTGCTTTTACTTTTGATTCTTTATATTCTTTCAGCCTGTCCGTTATAGCCACTTGCTCTTTCATGATTACATCCTGAACGTCTATCTCTCCTTATTCCATGCATTGCAACTCACTAAGCCTGCCCTAAAGCCATCACATACACCCTTTCTTTTTTCATTGTCCTTCTTCCTGACATAAAGTTGCCCCTCCAGATGGCTTTCAATGCATCTCATTCACAAATTTCCAGTGTATCCTTGGCATTTCTATTTAAGTCAACCATCTCCCTAACCATATCCTGTGTCCTTACAATGTCATCTCTCCTCATCCAGTGACCAGTATTCCATTTCCATCCACCTACCATCCAATTCCTAGTTCCCATCTTATCACAGCTTATCATAACAGTGGCATGATCTGATAAGTTTCTTTATCTGCAATATACTGCTGTGATTTCCTTGAATGTTTTCCTACCCACCAATAATTCAACCCACCTTAACTAATTTGTTTCTTTTCACACCTTAAAATCTAAACACTGCCACTCCTGGTATTGCTTCTTACCATACATTTAACAGTCACTACTGTCTCATCTTTTCAGCTAAGGCTTTTTGAGTGTACCTGTGAAATTCAACTGCTCCAAATTTCCTTGCTGTTTTCGGAAGTCATCCCATGTCACTACTCTTTCTCCCCCTTTCTTTAGTGTCAGAAAATTATTCAACCACTTGTGGAAAAATTTGGATCTGTTTGCACTAAGCACATAGAAAAAGCTCAGAACCAGGACCAGTCCTATACCCACGCTTAGCCATTGGCATATCAACCATCTGCCTTTGGGTTCTTTAATTTCCTTCACGGTCTTCCATTATTGAGCAGAGCTGCTTAAAAGACACACTCCTTTTACCTTGAAGTTAACTACTAGCCTTTTGTTTAACTTTTTAACTGTCGAGGTTTTAAAAAGATTAAACCTAGCTCCTTTTTCATTGATGTTCTCTCCATTTTTATAACACTTTTATTGAATTATCACTTAAAAGTAGGCAAATATACAATTATATAAAACAAAACAGAACATGTTAACATGTTTACAGTTGCAGACAATACACATCACATATATTTTTATACAATAATCATCAATCCAACAATACATAAATTGATTAATTCCTGACTTTTCTTAAACCTTACTCCTCTTGCAAGACATTATTCTGTGTATTGTTCCCACAGTTTCCATTTTTTTCTGTTTTATTTGCTTCTACCCTTTTCTAAAGATTCCACTTCCAGTTTTTTTAATCTCTGTTACAATATTTGCTACTTCAAATACAGTTGGTTTAGACTTTAATTTCCATTTTCTAGTAATTGCTGTTTTGGCAGACCATAAAATTAAACTTAACAAGGCCTTACTATGTCTAGACAATTCAGATCCCATAGCCCAGCGTAGAAAATAATTTCTTTAGTTACATCCATTTGCTCAGCCAATATTTCTGACAGAGTACTCTGTAGGGAATTTTTAAAGTCTGCCAACTCATTACATATATCCCAGTTACCTTTTTATTTCCCAAGACACCTCCAATACCTGAAGAAGAATTCTTTGAAGTCTGCTTGAGGTATAAAAATGCCTATGCAAACACTTCTAAGAAAAAATCCTAAATCATCTAGACTTTGTTGCATATTTGGGAGCCATACATATATCTCCCCATTGTTTCCTTGTCAACTGCTTATCCAGTCTCTCTTCCCAATCTTTTCTAATCTCCTCTGATTGATTCCTAGAGTTATCGTGCAATATTTTATATGCCCTACTAATTATTAGTTTTTCAACAGCAACTTCTGTTCTACATTCAACTAAACACTCTACCAGAGCAGGTCTTTCACTGGAGATTTCCCTATCCCTTTCTGTTGGGTCTATATCAGTTCTTGCGAAAACCCTTCTGTGAATCTGAATCGATCAAACTGCATTGCGCGAAGTACATAAACCTCGAACGTCTAAAAATGCGAACTCCGAAATGTCGATTTGTTTTGGTTGGCCCGTCTGTAGTATAGCTCCGTAAGGTAAATGTGGTATAGATAGGACTTTAGGGTTAGGATTTGGGTTAAGGTAAGTGCATAGATAGTTAATGTATGTAAGATTTAGTGTAGTGTTAGATGTAGGGTTTTTTTTAAGTGTATGTATGTATTTATTTTGTTTGGGTGTATGTCTGTAGGGGAAGTGTGCGGTAGTTACGGACCTCAGGGATTAGGGAGGGGTTAAGGATAGTGCATAGATAGTTGTGTATGTAGGGTTTAGTGTAGTGTTGGAAGTAGGGTTTTGTTAAATGTATGTATGTGGATTATTTATTTTGTTTGGGTGTATGTCTGTAGGGTTTGGTTAGTGTATGTATGTGGTTTATTTATTTTGTTTGGGTAGGTGCTAAGTAGCAGGTGGTGGGGTTGGCCGACTATGATAGTTCGATATTTTATTTTTCGCAGTTTAGTGCATTCGGGATTTTCACAGTTCGAGGTATAGGATTCGATGTTTAGGTATTTGTGTAAAGGGGTTTTCTCTCAACTGATATAGACCCCTTTCTGTTTGCCTATACTCTGATATCAACCATGATAGGGAAGGTAGATTTGATGTCCTTTTCATTCTTCCTCAATGTATGGGCTTGGATCTGACTCGGCTGCTTATTCTAGACTTAGGATTCAGCTCTCGAGCCCCTTCCTCTACCCATTATGCACTATCGCATCCCCAAAGCCTCAGATCTTGTTTGATGCCATTGTGAACAGATGCAGGTTTTCCTTAGTTCTCGAGTGATCATTGGGTTTGTGAGTATACCTATTGTGATGAAGGAGAGGGGTCCCCGAGGTCACCACCTGTTGACATCTCCTTTGGAGATATTCTAGAGATCTGAAAAACAGAAAGGTGGTTGGTCTTTTCCCAAAACCCCTCACCAAAAGAATTTATATTTTTGGAGGCTTTTGGTTCTTACCCATCTATGTCTTGGGTTAGCCACCTGGTGAATTAACTTATTGATTTAGTTAGCAATCAAGCTTGGAAAGAGCTGGACACCACTGAACCCATTCCAAAGAGACCTGACAAGTTTTTGGAACCCCCCTCTGACAGACCACAATAGAGCAAAGGCGTCCCAGTAGATGATGTGGTGGTGGCAGCTACCAAGGAGGAGATTTCAGAGGAGAACTCTACTGTCAGTCCATCTGACAGACAGTCTAGAGTGTTGAACAGGTTTGGAAACTGAGTTTTCATCTTGCCAAGTTTTGTTCTGAGGTCACTTAATTTCCTGACACTTTTCACTCATCTTTATAGAGATTTGACTAATGAACTTTCAAATACTTTCTCAGAGTCCATGTCTGCTGAAGACTGCAAAAGGACATCATCTCAACTGGCCACTCTTTTGTCCATATTCAGTATTTTAATGAGACTGATCTCTCACACAACTGGCGGCACCTCATGGGCTGTCAGTTCAAGCACTACCATAAGGAGACATGCCTGGATGCAGCTTTTCGACTTCAAGGAGCCTTTTAAAATGTCTTTTATTAATGCCCCCTTTGATGGTACATCCCTGTTTGAGCTGCCCATTAAAGAGACATTGACCCACAGTGGACAAGGGGGAGAGACTCTGTCTGCTGTAGGAATCAAGTTTTCTATGCCTCAACAAACCTTTTCTAAGAATCAGAAAGGTGGCAAGAAGATGTGGCTCTGCAAATCTCAGGGTCCTTTCCAAACTCCAGGTGGTGACAATTCCTCCAGAGGCAAAGGGGGAAATTTCAGTGGTGAATATCACCCTAAAGGCAGAGGAGGGCCACAAAATCAGGGCTTTCGAGATTCTTTCTTGGATAGGCCTTTCCAGTGCTCCTGAAGTGCTGCCTGACTGTCCAACTCTGGAGACAGATGGGGGTCGATTGTCTTTGCATCCAGATGCCTGGGCAAATATAACACAAGATATGTGGGTGCTAAGCACAATGTCCAGGGGTTATTACATACCATTGTTCCTTTTTCTCCTCCCAAAAAGAAGAAACCGTCTAATGTTCCACCCAGTTAGAAGAAGACAGCAGCACAATAGATCTCAAAGCAGCTAGACAAAAGAGTGCTCCAAAAGGTCACTGTAGACCAGATAGGATTCGGAACTTATTCATGTTTCTTTTTAGTGCCGTAGAAAATGGGGGAACCTGAGACCTATTTTGGATCTAAGCAATATAAATCAGTTTGTAAAGAAAACAAAGTTCCGAATAGTCATGATCCGGTCCATTCTGCCATTTCTTTGCAAGGACGATTGGACATGCTGTATAGATCTTCAGGATGCATACTATTATATCAAAATAGACAGGTGACCCAGAAGACACCTTCGCTTTCAGCTGGGGACCAGTCATTACCATTTCATAGCCCTACCCTTTGGACTCAAGACAACCCCCAGGGTGTTTACCAAGTGCATGGCAGTGGTGGCAGCTCACTTGAGACCCAAAGGATTCCAGGTGCTTCCATATCTAGATGACTGGATCCTTACCGCTCCCTTTAAGCATCTACTTCTGCATGTCAGAGATTATTTGCTTCAGATTTGCAACTCTTTGGGCATAACTGTAAATCATGCCAAGTCAAATATAAATCCAATACAGAGCCTACAGTTCATTAGCACTCTTCTAGACACTATGAAATAAATAGTGTCCTTACCTCAGCATCATATCTCTATTATAAGTACTCAAGTTCAGGTTCTTCTTACTCACTCAGCTCCTCCAGCAAGGTCAGTACTGCAAGCATTAGGTTCCATGGCAGCGACAATTGTATTACTTCCTTTGGCATGCTTTTTTATGGGGTTTCTACAAAGGACACTAGCTGCGCAATGGTCTATACTATACCAACCTCTATCCTATCCAGTCAGGCTCACCCCAGTTTGCAGAAGACACATCAGTTGGGGGGTGCAATCCAACAATCTACATCTAGGCAGGCCCTTTGTCCTTCTAGCTCCTATGGCCACAGTGATCATAGATACTTCTCAACTGGGGTGAAGGGCCATTTCTTGGGAAGAATGGTCCAAGGCATATGGTCCTCCCAAGAGATCAAGTTGCATATCAACATCCTGGAGATGACAGCTGTCCTTTTAGCATTGCAGGCCTTTCAAGATGCTCTTCCTTTTGGGACTATTACAGTTCAGACAGACAACATGTATATAGTCTGGTACATCAAAAAACAGGGAGGAACTTGATCTTACACCCTTTGCAGAGAGGCCATGGGAGTATGAGAATGAGTGATCTCTTCAGAATATTTTCTAGTTGCAATGCACATTCTAGGAAAAACTAACGTGTTAGTGGACTAGTTAAGCAGAGCCATTCTGATGCCCCATGAGTGGTCTGTCAATCAAGCTGTAGCAGAGGTGATCTTCCGGCATTGGTGCCAACCTTGCTGTGACCGATTTGCCACTTCCCTCAACAACAAGTTCAGTAAATACTTTGCTCTGATCCCCCTCAGAGAGAGTCCCTGAGAGATACTCTGTTCACACTTGGCCCTCAGGTCTCCTTTATGTGTACCCCCCTCTTCCACTAATTCCCAAATTCTTACAGAAAGCAAGCATACCAAAGAGCTCAGTGATCCTCATTGATCCTTTCTGGTCTCGGTGAGTATGGATCTCCTTCCTGTGGTCTCATCTTCACTATCTTCCATGGACACTGGATCCAACTTTGGATCTCCTGTATCATGTATCAGGGATCCAACAACCCAACATTCAAGCCATAAGACTAACCACATGGTTTCTCCACTTCCAGTAATAGTTCGACAGTCCAGGCTTTCTTCCTCTGTTCGCCATATTATTTTGGCTTCTCAAAAAAAAAAAAAATCAACCAAAAAGGTATACCAAAGCAAATGGAAAAGATACTCCCTTTGGGTTTTGACTAAAGACATCAATCCCTTTTCTGCCCCAGTTTCTATAATTCTACAATTATTGTCAATGGTGTTTGAGGAAGGAGCTGGTTTTTCTACAGTTAAACTCCAACTGGCAGCTATTTCCAATTTTCATAAGGGCAAAAGACAAGTTTCTCTGGCTTCTTCCAAACTATGCAATGCTTTTATGAAAGGAATATTTTTGAGGCCTCCAATTAAAGATCCCTCTCTACCTTGGGACCTGGCAATTGTGCTACAAGACCTAACACAGAAACCATTTAAGCCTTCACCTAAATACAATCTGGAGCATTTCTCCCCGGGCCTCTGCTGAAAACAGGCTCTGTGGAACCTAGTCGGACATTCCCGGTCAACAAATGTTAAATAAATAAATAAAATAAAAAAAAAATCTGAAGTTTCTATCATGGAAAACAGCTGTCTTAGTAGCTATCACTTCGGCAAAGAGAATATCTGAACTCCAGGTTCTCTCTTCCAAATCTCCATACATTATTTTTCACAAGGACAGGGTCTCTTTACAGACTAACCCATCCTTTTTACCTAAAGTGGCTTCTGAGAATAACATTAACCAATCCATTCATTTAACAGTCTTCTTTCCAAATTTTGCCAACAAAGAAGAATACATGCTACACCTCCTGGATATACATAGACAGTTACATTTTCATCTTCATAAGGCAAAACAATTCTGAAAATCAGACCAAATTGTTGTTTCTTTTTCCTCAAAAAGACTGGGTTATCCAATATTCAAAGTCACTCTAGCTAAATGGATAACAGAGTGTATTTCCTGGATTTACTCTCAAAAAGGCATGACATTACCCAAGCCTCCCAAGGCACATTCAACCAGATCCATGGCCACATCATCTGCTTTTTGACCTAGGACATCTATTGACAACATTTGCACTGCAACTACATTGTCCACTACTCATACTTTTGTTTCTCATTACATACTGGATATTATTTCTAGAAATAGAGCCTTCTTTGGTTCAGCGGTGCTCTGGAATATCATTCCATGAGGGCCACCCGAGGGTAATGTAGCTGGGGACTCTGTCCCATACATTGAGGAAGAATAGGACAACATCAAATTTAAAAGTTATTAACTAGGCAGCTGTATTGTCCATTTTCATTCTTCCTCAACTTCCCTCCCATCCACCCCCCATCCAAAGCTCCTGGAGAGATCTATTGGACTGTATTGCAACCTACAATTCCAGGTTGAGCCCTGTATTTCTATCAAACTATTTCTGTCTCTGTTTTACTACAGGGATAGGGCAGAAAACTTGATCTAAGGCTTTGGGGATGTGATAGTGCATTGTGGGTAGAGGGAGCAGCTCAAGAGCTGGATCCTAAGTCTCGAATAAGCGGCCAATTTGGATTCAAGGATCAGATGCTAACCCATACATTGAGGAAGAATGAAAATGGACAACACAGATGCCTAGTTATGGTAAGAACATAATTTTAAATTTTTAGTCTGTAGATCAAATGTATTCTTATCCTCTTCCCACTGTTACTCTTCTCTCACTAGTTATTTACGCCTAATACCTTGGTAACTTTGTCAGTTTTTCCAGTACATTCCAGCCCCTTCTTGCCTATTCTCTGTACTCCTAATTGTAGTCATCCCTATCGGCAAAATCTCCTTTCAGCATTTTTGTGTTGGCTTGTTAGAATACTTTTTGCTGCTTTATACATATAACATTATTCATGGCTATTGTTATTCTCCTTAAAGATCTGCATCCAAATTCCCCCCTTCTCCTTATTTTTTGAATTTCCCACCTTCTTCATTATCATCCCTTTCCATTTTGAATGAAAGCTTTCTGCTTGTGTTATGTATATGAGCCTTAATTGTCTAGCTCTAAAATATCTCTTCAAATCAGGTAATCATAAACCACATTTTCTATTGAAAGGATCAACTTATCTCACTTGACCCTTGGCCTCTTCCCTTCTCAGATAAAATATTTAAATTCTTTATTAATTACTGTCCACAACTTCTCCTCTGGTTGATAAAAATATGCCTGACCTTTATATAAAACTAAAGGGACTACAAACATTTTCATTGTTTGTATCTTGTTATCCATATCCATAAATAAGAGCTTCCCGTTTCTCGGTTTTTGTATTATGTTTTGTTTATTCTCTTCCCATGTATCCTATGCTGCCATAACACAATCCTTTTTAACCCATACTCCTAAATGCTTAATTTTATCATGTCCCTATAAATACGGGTATTGCTGAACCAATTCACATGTGGGAATATAGTTTACAGCTATAGGCTTTATTTTATCTTCCCTCATTTTATATCCAGAAAAGACTTGAAACTGCCTTTTCTTCCATTATGCTTCCCATTGGATCATCATTGTTGTACTAATGCTGTCAAATGTTTTCCTCCTCTTCACAAAACCACACTGATCCATGTCTAGCAATTGTGGAAATACATATGCCGTTCTTTTAGCTATTATAGACATGAACACTTTATAATCATGATTTAAAATGGGCATATATGAAGCTGGGGTCTGATGGGTCTTTACTGACTTTAGGTATTACAGCCACCACAGCTTTCTTCCAGGATGTTGGTACTTCCCCTCCTTTAAAAATACTTTTACACAAAACCTTCCTGACCTCTATCACTTTCTTCCCTCCTAGCTTCCAAATTTCCATAAGAATTTCATCTATTCCTGGGGACTTTCCTGCAAATTGATTATACATCACAGTTTTTAGCTCATCTCCCTCTGTATTAACTGTTAATTGTTGAGCCTCATCTACCTCTAACCTTGGCATACTTAAGTCTTCCATAAATATTTCCATTTGTGTTCTTTCTTTGTTTCCACATTCTTTTGCTTTATACAGATTTTCATAAAATTTCCGAATATCTCTAATACCTTGACAGGATCTTTGGTTATTTTTCTTGTCATAGGCTTCCTAAGGTTAGCAACAACCCTTTCTACCTTCTGTTTCCTAAATCATTGTACTAAAAGTATTTGTTCTCTGGAGTTATTATCAACGAACAGTTGCTTAACAGTAATCGTTCTAAACTAATGTATATTACCCAGATACTCCCCTATTTTCTCTTTAACACTCTACATTTATACCTCTTCTTGATCTCTTGAGATCCCCCTTATTCTGCAGTACTGTAACCTTTGTCAGGCCCTCTAAATAATTCTTGTTACTTCTCAACCATATCTAATTTTCTTTCATTTCTAACTTATTTTTAAACTCCATTTTCATTTTATCCCACTCACTAGCTGTAACTTCTGAAAAAAGTATATATTCCCTATTAACTCTCAAATCATTTCCACTACTCAGTCCTTAAAATCTTCTCTTTTAAACAAGTAGGTGGGTAAACATCAGTGTCTCATTTATACTTCACTACCCTGCATTTTTATCTTAGTTTTTATTGGTGCATGATCTGAAATAGTCATTGTATGTGTGATGAAACTTTCAATTAAATTCACATGTTCATGTGAAATATAATTTCCGTCTTGTCTAACCTAGTTTTTTATACTTTGAGGAATAATATGTAAATTTTCTCCTAATTTCCAGTGCTGAATTCATCTCTTCCATATAGAATAGTTTAATATATTTCTTCAGAAATCTACCCTCTTTTGTTACATTGTCCATTCTAGGTCCATCAGATACATCCTCACTGTTGAAAATCAGGTTCCACTCCCCACCTATAAGTAATGTTCCCTGCTGATAGCTGATTATTCTCCCCAAATTTTCTTAAGCTCCTTAACAGTTTTCAGTGGAATATAAATATATGCCAGCATAATCCTCCTCCCTTGCCAGTATTCCTTTACTACCACATAGCTACCATTATTAGTTTTTCCTTTTCTATCACTATTGGAGCTCCTCCAGCAATTAGTATAAGTACTCCCCTTTTCCTTTGTCCCTGATACTCTGCTGAAAATCTCTCCTGAAATCATTTATTTATCAAATTCACATGCTCATTTCTTTGCAGGTGTATCTCCTATAGCATTGCTATTTGCACTCTGCATTTCTTAATATAACTCAATATTTTTCCTTTTTTGTCTATACCTATGAGGCCATTCACATTCCAAAATAATATTTTTAGTGTAACCATTATAATGTTACTATTCCCACCTATTGTATATGACAGCTTTTTAAATATTTATTTCTGCTCCATCTTTTGTGTTACAAGAACCCACTAGTGTTTGGCAGGTTGATCTTTTTATACAGCTGTTGCTTGTCATCATCTTCAATTTACACCCCATAGCCTATTAACTTAAAACAAACACACAAAACTATGTACATCTTCAAATGATGAAGTTTAACCTTCCTGATAGGAACAATTGTCTTAAATCAGCAGCTGCCGACACAGGCAAAACTTAACCGGAAATGAAGGTTATCCATGCTAAGATGCATCTTGCAGTCTGCTTAAAAAAAATTATTTATTACATTGAGGTCTCTCATTTTTGAAAACCTACTTGCATTTGCAAAACAACTGTCATTAGCTTAGGTCAAGGGCCTTAATTCAGACATTTACCTATGCAAAAATAAAATAAAACATTTCAGTTGTATGTATATTGTAATCAGTGCCCTTTTACACACCATCTCCCATCCTAGCAGCCTGAGATTACAACCTATTGGCTTAAGTATGTTTTTGGCTGGCCTTTTTTCTCTTTTTACATTGTAAAGGCTACATTTCTTAAAACTGATAAAGAGACAAGGAAAAAAGCACCTGTTTATTTCAGTATCTTTATCCCATACAAGAATCACAGAAAACACTTTACATCACATGCAATTATTATAATAAAATGATTTATACAAATACTGTTGAGAACAAAAAGCATTTTATTTACAATTACTTTTTCCCTCTTTCTCCCTGCTTTTTTTCACTTTAGTGTCCTAAACATTAATGACACGAAGTGGGGCATATGCCTGTCAGTCCCACTAACAAGTTAAACAAAGTCAGCAAAAATTGAGTGTTTCTCAGCCACTTTTTCTTGTAAAATCATATTTCATAAATGTGATTGATGTTTTATAGTTTTACATTTATTCCCTAATTTCACTGCTGCTGGTATTCTTCCTGTTCATCCCCATCTCCTAACTACAGACTCCGGTTCAAGTCCAAGGTACTCCAAATTCTTGTAGTCAACTCCTGTGCTTTCTTCTGTCTCTCAAGCATTTTTCTTTGGAATATTGGACATAGTTTCACTGGTAAAGTCCCTCTATGGTCTTACCATCAGAAGAATAAGAAGCAGAGTCTCCTTCTGTTTGATGTCTCCCCCCTTGTTAGATAAAATGTTTTATTTCCCCACTTAGCCTGTTCTGCATCAAAAATGACTTTGATTCTTCAGGAAAATAAAGTCTGAAGACAGCTGGATACAGCAGCTTGAATCTCACACCTGCTTCTCAACATTATTTGATTGCTGGGATAAATTTGCTTCTCTTCTGCCAGGTGTACACGAATAAGCACTTTTCACAAGCACTCTACTTCTTCTTTTGTTTCTGGCTGGTGGCCATTTGAGGTGGTTGACCCCATAGTTGGTACACTGTTGTGGGTGCCGCTGGATTCTGGATTTCTTTCATGATGTCTTTCCATGCTTTTCAGTCCATGACAATGATTCTGGCCTCCTGTAGGTCAAGTTGCTGGCTTCACAGGTCCTCTTTAACTTGTTTAGCCCACATCTTCTTTGGTGCAGATTTGTGAAATCTCCAGTTCATGGGGTGCTCTCTCCATGATAGTCTGTATTGCAAGCAGTGGGTGTTCACCCTGCATACATGTACAAACAAGCGCAGCCACCTGTCCTGGATCTGTTCACTGATCATTGGCTGCTGATCACATCTGGTCCAGATGCTCAAATTTTTAATGCAGTCATGTAGCGAGATTCCCAAGATTTGGCGCAGGCATCACATTTGAAAAAACTCAAGCTTGTTAAGGTCTGGCTTGAGGAGGATACACGTTTCCGATCTATAAAGGAGAATTGGCAAGATCAGTGCCTATTGCTCCACAAAAAGAATAAATCCAAGAACTTGCAAGCTAGTAATGCAAACTTTTTATTCCATAAAGCGCTTTTCATCTGGCTGGATAGCTAGACTTCTTCAGATGCAATTAAATGTTCAAAACACACTATATAACATGAACATCAGTCAACTGATCCACCCTACTTATTAGAACACCTGATCAACACCAACCAATGCATATACATACCCTCACAGCCTAAGCCAAAATGCCTTAAACACATATACCATGAATTATATCTACTTCTAGTTAAGTTAATTAAAATCTACCAACATATTTATTAATTTAAGTCATAGTTTATATATCTATAAATGTTCTAAAAACATTCCAAAAACTTATAAAATACTTAGTATACTATATGAAAAGTATAAAAATCAGAAACTATACATATAACTGAGTTTCTGACTTTAATTGTGTACATACTCAAAAACCATATAATTTTTGTTGTGCATATTATATTATATTATATTATATTATATTATATTATATTATATTATATTATTTTATTAAATACAGTTGTCCCAGTAGGGTTGATGTATGAGATTTGCATAATTTGTTTAACTGTTTTAGTTTGTTTAAATTATAACTTAATTAACTTAACTAGAAGTAGATATAATTCATGGTTTGTGTGTTTAAGGCATGTTGGCTTAGGCTGTGTGGGTATGTATATGCATTGGTTGGTGCGGATCAGCTGTTCTAATTAGTAGGGCGGATCAGCTGACTGATGTTCATGTTATATACTGTATTTTGAACATTTAATTGCATCTGAAGAAGTCTAGCTATCCAGCCAGATGAAAAGCGCTTTATGGAATAAAAAGTTTGCATTACTAGCTTGCAAGTTCGTGGATTTATTCTTTTTGTGGAGCATTAGTCAGTTTGTTGCTGTTTTTTTCAAGATGAGTGCCTAGAAAAGGTGAAACTTAGTGGTGATAGAGATGTTTGTCCTCTTTCATAAACAGCACTTGAGCAAGGCAAATGCTGCGGTGGCTTGTCTAATCCTGGTATGGGCTTCAGTTGTTCATGCTACCTTCTTTTCCTGGACCAGAGATCCCAGATACTTGAATTCTTGTGTTTGTTCAATATGAACTCCCCAAAGGTGGATGGTGCCATATGACCCATCAGTTGCCATCATTTTGGTCTTGTCCATGTTTATCTGTAGGCCATATGATTGGGCGATGCAGGAGATGTTGTAGAGGATATCTGTGGCCTCAGCATCACTGTATGTGAAAATGGTGCTGTCATTGGCAAACAACAGGTCAATCACAGAATGGGCTTCATCATACTGGGCTCTGCTCCTGCCCTCAAGTACTTTTCTCATGATGGCATCCACCACTATGTTGAACAGCAGTGGAGAGACCACATCCCCTTAATAGACCCAGTCTGGATGGCAAGCTCTTCAGACAGTTCATTCCGAATCTGCACCTGGCTGGATGAACCACTGTATGATGTCTGAAGGAGTCTGATGATTTTCTTTGGCAAGTGCCTAATCTCTAATGTCTTCCACAGGGCAGGCCAGTGAATGCAGTCAAATGCGGACTTGAAATCGATAAAGATGATAACCGTACATTGACCGCACCAGATTCTTTCCTCCATTAGCTGACAGATGGGAAAGATTTGATCACAGCATCCTCTGTTTGGTCTGACTTCTGCAGCCTGGATTGTATGAGCTTAATAAAGACTTTGCCAGTGATGGAGAGCAGGCTGATGCCACGGTAGTTCTTGTGTTCCCTGATGTCTCCTTCTTGTGGATGGGTGCAATAATGGTCTTGTTTCATGTGAATGGTATCTGTTCTGTAACGAATGGTGGCTTGATCAGTGCATGGAGTTGGTGGAGCAGGATATGGCATCCGGCCTTCATTGCTTCCGCAGTGACCTAACCTACTCCTGGTGCCTTGCTATTTCTCAGTGTTCTGATAGCTGATTTCATCTCTTCATCTTTTGGCTTTGCATCAGTCATTTGGGCCTCAGGGAGATCAATGGGTGGTGGATCTACCACTGCTGCATGAGATGGGTCATGGTTGTAGAGCTCTTGAAAGAATTCCCTCCAACATTTCAGGCATTTACAAGGTGAGTGCATGAATGTCCCTCTGCTTTGCTAATGTTGTGGTGGGTCTAGTCTTCCCACTCAGTCATTTGAGGGTGCTGTACCAGATGCGGTACTCATGTCTGGATGTCACCTCATCAAGTTTGGCTGCCACCTGGCTCCAATATGCATCCCTTTCTGCTTTCAGCCTCTGGTGAACTTCTCAATTGAGCTGTCAGTATTGTTTACAGTTGACCAGCTTCACCTGCTTCTACTGGGCTACAAGATCCAGGAATCATCAGATATCCATGGCTGCATTCAGTGGCAGATGGGTGGGGATAGCAATTTGGCACATTACATTATGGAGTTTGAGATCTGCTTTTCTCCCTCTTCCATGTCCTCCATTTGGGCCAATGCTACAAACTGGTTTGACAGTGCGATCTGGAATTCCTGTTTGATGGGCAGGGGGCATCAGTTGTTTCCAGTCCAGTGTAGCTAGTGGAGGTGACTTGTGCTTTGTACCTTGTAAATGAAACTGCACCATGGCATGAATGAGGTAATGATTGGAGCCAAAATCAGGTCCTCACACTGCACGGATATCCTTGAAGGATGACTGCAAGTGAGAGTTGACCAGCATGTCGTCTAATATGGCTGAATCCATGACAGATGAGTTTTGCTATGCTAGATGGTGTTTGCAGAGATGCTGGGAATGGCTATTTCCAACAATGAGAATGTTTGATGCAGCAAAGGACAGAAGGAGTAGGCCATTCTCATTCATGTTCTCATGGCCAAATCTATCCACCGTTCCTTCCCAATTGGACCTGTCCTCGCTGATGTGGCCAATGAAGTCTCCTGTCAAGATGATCATCTTGGTCCTTGACATTGAATCCAGCATGTATCGGAGCTGGTTATAGAAGTTATTCTTGGCTGGGTCCAGACTCATCTCAGTTGGTGCATAGATGGACAGAATGTAGACCTTGATGGTACCATCGATGATGATCACTGCCATGTGGTTCTATATTGGTTGAACAGTGATTATGCTTCTTACAGCCCAGCTATCCACCATAAATCCAACACCAGCCTTTCACTTCTCACCTCCAGAGTAGTACAGTGTCATCATTTCATCAACTGTAGGAGACTGGACAGTCAGCGTTTCAGAGCTAGTGAGTCATAACTCTGGCACTGCAACAATGAGTTCCTTGAAAATGATTTCCTTCTGGCTGACATGGTGGCTGGTTCAAATGTTCCACATAGCGATACAGGTTTCCAAGTTTGGTGTAATGAATTTCCTTTGGCCAGTAGCCCACTTTCACCAGCACTCTGAGTCCCCAATGCTGGTGCATCAACTGCCCTGGATATGGTAGCATGAACAAATGAGTTTGTTTGTATTTTCATGTGGTTTCCTTGGTTTTCTACTTCTAGTCACTGCATGGGGTGGCCACCCTTCTTCTTTTGCAGCCAGGCTTGGGACCACTCCACTGTCTCCAATTTTTAATATGTTGCCCTTCTTTCAAAATTTTGTCAGGATCAACTCTTTCTATTGGTATGATTGCATTTTTACTAGTACAGGTCTTGGCTGCTTTCTGGTGGCCAAGTTTGGGGCATACACATGATGTACCTTTCAATTAACATATTCTGCTGTGGAATACCAATCCAGTTACTTATTTGTGCTTTCATCAAGTTAATACAGTCTGTTCGTTCCAGTGTCTCTGGTACAACAGAAAATCTCAGGTTTCCTCTGTGTACTCTATCCTCTAACTGTACCATTTTTTGAAACAGCTCTTCTTGAATAGTCATAAAATCCATTTTATCAGTTCATCTGAATAGCTGTTTAAATCTTCTTCCATTTTACAGATTTGAATTTATATACTCCAATGTTTCATTTATTTTAATCAGCTCTGAACACATTTGAATTATTTTTTCCTCTAAATTACTGGAAGCCATCTCTTCTACCAAAGCTTGAAGTGCTTTTTGATGAAAAGGTGTAGGATTCTTCCCAGGCAGTGTTTTCACTTCACCTTTTTTGGATGATTTTCTTCCAGGTTTTCTAAATTTCTTCTTTGCTGGCATCTGGACAGTGTATGTAGTAGCCATTAAGTGCACTTTACTCAAGCTGATGATATCACCTGCTGTTGCTTTTCAGTTTCTTTTTTCTGAATTAAGCTGTTGATCAGTTTGCAGTCATCTTGGAAGTCCTCCAATGCTCTTTCCTTCTTTATTGAATGGTTAATCCCCTTGGTATTCCATGTTGCTTCTCCCATTTCCCATTTTTACCTTCTCTTCCCACTTACTCCTCATAAATGATGGTCACCTGCTGCTTCAGCAGAGCTGGGCCCCATAGGCCTTTAGGTCATTAAAGTTCCATCCAAGACTCCTCCAGCCCGGCAGATTGATGATGCACTGGCCTTCACCATCACAGGGGATAATGACCTATGACCTCAGAGATCCCCACATAGTGACTTAGAAACTTACTTCTTAAATTTAACCAGAAATACATCTACACCTTTATGCTAATGTCAGCATACCAGCTGACATTTGCTTGACTGCTGTTCTCACCAATATCCTGATTGTACTGCATTGGATAACACAGATGATTCAGTAACCATGACCTCAGTATCACTGTAGGGGCCTTCAGTTCCTTGTGTCTCACTCATATAGATTGGGTATCCCCTTTGAGTCTTACTGCATGTGAACACTCAACATGAAGAATAGCATAAGGATATAAACAAAGTCAATAATAGAGAGAATTGAGTGCATAATTACTTAGGTTCATAGGTTCATAGGTTCATACTAGGCTATCTGCCCTAGGGCATTTATAAGCCTAGCCAGAGTGTGTTTGGCTTTCACCACCCATTTTAAATTAATTTTGCTATGCCCTTTTTTGAGGTTAGTATACTGTGCCTCTGTCTAACAGTGACACAGAAGTGATACCCGGGGTAAACCTACGATCTCCCATCCACTCATCAAGATTCCTCTTGAAGAGAGTCAATGAGGGACTCTGCCTAACCTGGACTGGGATTTTATTCCAGAGTGAAGGGAGCCTCTGGGTTATGAATCTGTCCCTCCAGCATGTCCTATTTACTTCAGTGCTGAGGTTCAAGTCTCTCGAGCGCGTAGCTCGATGGGATTTGGATTTTATGAGGTGCAGCATGTCCATTAATTCCGGGTTGGACATGGCTTTATACGTCAGGCACAGATCACCTCTGAGCAGGCGGTATGCCACTGAGTAGAGCTGGAGTGTCTTTAACCGCGCAGCATATGGCATCTGTTTGAGTCCTTTGATCCTCTTGGTGAGGTACTTTTGGGGTCTTTCCAGTTGCTGCAGGTGTCTGGTAAGGTACATCCCAAAAGGGGCATTGTACTCAATTATGGGCCCGATGAGGGATGAGTAAAGAGGCACGATGACCTCCCCTGATCTAGATGTGAATCCCTTCACGATTAGGTGGGCTATATAAAAATGTTTTTCTAACCACTTTGGCCACGTGGTTGTCAAATGAGAGATTGCTATCAACTTGGGTCCCCAGGTCCCTAATTACTTCTTCTGTACTTAATGGATTACCAACTATGTGGTAATTTGTGGACACTTTGTTTTTGCCAAAGGGGATGACTATACACGTTTTGACGTTTAGCTTGAGGCCATGGCTCTGGCACCAGTTGTCTGTTTCTATGAGGCCCTTTTGGAGGATGCTTGTGTCGGCTGGAGAGTCGATTATGGCACCCAGTTTGCAGTCATCTGCAAACCTAGTCAGCCACAGTCCTTCCATGTTGGCCTGTACCTCCGAGAAATATATACCGAACAAGAGAGGTCCCAGGACTGAGCCTTGTGGGATGCCACTTATAACTGGTTTGGAGTCTGACATGGCTCCAGCAATTCTAACCATGTGGGTTCTGTCCTTGAGCCAGTTTGCAACCCATCTAGTGATATAGGGGTTTATATTTAAGCTGGTGAGCTTATCTATAATGCCTGAGTGGGGTATTGTATCGAAGGCTTTTGTGAGGTCCAGGTAGGCTGTGTGGACCTACCTTCCCCTCATCAATGGCCTTGGTGACTGTTTCAAAGAAATCAACCAGGTTTAAGAGGCAGGATCTGCCCTTAACAAAGCCAGACTGGGTAGGAGCCCTTGTCTGTAGGTCCCCAATATCTTTATTTATGAGGTCCATGATGATCCTTTCCATAGTTTTGCAGACCAAGCTAGTCAGGCTTATGGGGCAATAGTTTCCAGGATCCGTTGAGGCACCACCTTTGTGGAGAGGGACCACTGTTGCTGTACACCACTCTTTGGGTACATATCCTGTAGTAAGGCTGAGATTGAACAGTAGTTTTATGTTTGGGTTTAGCTCTTCTTGGCGTTCATGTAGGACGCAGCCCAGGACACCGTCTGGTCCCATTGATGCTGTGTTTTTTGCTTTGGAGAGGGCAGCTCTTACCTGAGCATCTGAGATGTCAGGGGTGCAGCATTCTGCTGGGATAGATATTTGCCCTTTTGGTGGGGAGGGAGGGGGGAGAAGTTTGCGCTGAACCTGTCAGCTAGGATGTTGGCAATGTCAGTAGGTTCGGTGTATTTTTTGTCATTTTGGACTAATTCTGAGCATATCTGGGAATTCCCACCCAGGTTCCTAACATAACTAAAGAAAGCCTTGTGATTATCCTTAGTGTCCTGTGCAATTTTTCTCTCGAAGCTGGCCTTAGACGATTTTATGAGTGCCCGTAGTTTTTTGCTAATACTGATCAGAGATGCCTTCCCTTTTTGGGATTTTGCTCTATCATGTAGTAGCTTCCTCCTTCTATTGTATAGTTTGTATATGGCTGGGGTCCACCAGACAGGACGTCTGCCTTTGGAGGATTGGGTCTTGGTTTTATTTGGGATTGCATGATCCATGCATTCCCAAAGGTGTTCATTGAACGCGTTTATAAAGGATTCTGTGGTCTGGGCCATATTTTCCACAGGCCCGGGGGCTTTGAAGGATTCCACCTTGGTTTTGAGGAGTGTGAAATTTGCTTTAGAGAAGTTTTTCACTGTGGTTTTCAGGGCAGGGGGTGGAGTCGGGATGTGAATATCCAGTGAGATTAGTTTATGGTCTGATCTTACCAGTGAGGGATACACTTCTGGTCTGGAGCATAGAGTCCCCATGTTGGTGATGATCAGGTCCAGTATGTTTTCCCCTCTTGTGGGAGTGGTAACAAGTTGTTCCATAGCATTTGAGTTTATAAATTTTAGGAATATTTGGGCTAGGGTGTTGGAGCTAGAGTAATGCTCCCAGTCTATGTTTGGGTAGTTGAAGTCGCCCAATATAATGGTGTTTGGAGAGACCTTCATAATTTCCAGTGTTCTCAGGAAGGCCGAGTGGGGTTCCTGGGTTTGGGAGGGTGGTCTGTAGCAGGCTATAAACTGGAAGGCAGTTTTACCCACTGTTAGTTGCACATGGATAGTCTCCGATGCTTCGTGCTGTGCCACCAACCTGGTGGTGTGGGTATCTTTGACGAATATTGATACTCCCCCTCCTTTTGTGGTTCGGTCCAAGTTTTGGGGCTGAAAAGCATGGTATGAGGTATAACCTGGTAGTGCTGGGGTGCTCTTGGGAGCCTTGAACCAGGTTTCTGTTACTGCACAGATATCGATGTTCTCCATGCTAAGGAGAGTTTCGAGTGCATGCATCTTGAGGTTTAGACTTCTGGCATTGAGTAGCATTACTCTTAGTTTGTTATCCCTTGTGATACCTATGGAGGTGGATTTGTCTTTTAAGCCTTGCCTAAAAAAGGCACTATGGAGGTAGCAAGAGCCTTTGCCAATATCCGAAAGCCCAGGGGTGACAGGTGCAAGCCGTCCCTAGCGAAGCATCGTGGCTTGTCGAGCATGTCATCCCAGGCTGACAGGCATTGGATCCCCTTTGAATGACACCAGTACTGAAGCCAATTGTTGAAATTGATCATCTTGTCTTCATATTGTGGCATCATTCCTGGCGAGGGTAAGATGCTACTCAAGGTCAGGGTCATACCGGCCTGGGCTACATGCTCAGAGAGCTCCTCTATGTCTCTTTTCATGTAGTCTAGGGAGGTACGTCTCAGGTCATTCACACCAGCATGAACAATGACTGAGTCATATTTGTACTTGCCTTGGAGTGACCTGAGTGCTTGTGTTATGTGGCGGATCCTAGCGCCCGACAGGCAGCTCACAGTGACCTTCTCCTTGTTCAGCCTGGTGAGCGGGACGTCAGTGTGCCTGACAATAGAGTCATCTATTACAAGTGTATCAGGTTTGTTGTTTACCCTTAAGGGCTGTGACTGTTCGGCACACTGGCTTTGTGAGCTATGTGTTGCACTTGTTTTGTTTTGGGGTAGTGGTTGCTTGGGTGCCTGCTTTGGAAGTCTCTGCTGCTTAGGCAGATTTTTATTTAGAGCCTCTGAGTATGTTTTTGTGTGTTTATGTGTTTGGTTTGCTGTCGTGGTAGGTCTATGTGAGACTGGAATTGTAGTGAGGGTGGTTTCCTTCTCCTCCTGACTGGTTTCGCCAGTACTGAGTTGAGAGAGCTTAGCCTCCAGTATGGCTGTATGGTTGCATCTCTCACATGTGTTGGAATTTGTTGGGAGGAGGAGAGGGTTGTCTGTGTACATGAGGCAGTTGTAACATTGCCTCAAGATTCCCAGATTCACCAGCTGGACTGGAGAGGAGATTGACAACTGACCTTTGGACATGCTAGAATAGTATTTGGAATTCCTTTATAATTGAAAAAAAAAGGCCAGTGTGGAACGAGGTACTCAAGGGGAGTTTGTGAGGGTGTAGTGCTTTTAATATTTTAGTGCTGACTTATATAATTGCTTTAGTGAGCAAGTGCCCGGTAACTTAAATGCAATGTGTTACAGGTAACTTAAATGCAAAAATGACAAACAGTAACTTTCTTTCAAGTGAAACAAGGAAATAAGTACAGTAAGCAATGCAGATATCACTAGGGATCCAGAGAAGCGCTGAAAAGCCACGTTTTAGGTGGAATTAGCGTTTCAGGGAAATAACAAGCAAACAAACAACAAGCATCCAAATAAAGTTAGATTCAGCAGGCCTGGATCTAGTCTATGCTACAGCAAACAAGGTGTACCAATTTCAGTAAGAAACAGTTCAAATATGCAGGCACTATAAGCCTTTAACCAGAAATTCCCAGCTCAGAAGGGCAGAGTCCAGCCTCTCCTCCCACAAGAGTGCAGACCACGAACCTTCTTAATGTAAAATGACAGGCCTGAAGCCCAAGTGCTTAAACCAGAACTAATACACTTTTAGAATAACAGACACTGAGCCCTCAATCAGCAGTTCACAACTTAGAAGGATGTAAGCTACCTGTCCTGCACCACAGTGCAGGCCACAAACCTTCCTAATGTAAAACAACTGGTCTGAAGCCCAAGTGCTTAATCTAACAGACTTAGAATGATAGCTACACTTTAATCAAGTTACTACCAAGCAGTAATAAATACAACTGAATACTTTAAAGAATGCCTGGATTAGTGCTCAAGTTATACAAACAAAGCTAGATTCAGCAGGCCTAGATCTACTCTGTGCTACAGCAAACAAGGTGTACCAATTTCAGTAAGAAGCAGTTCAAATATGCAGGTACTATAAGCCTTTAACCAGAAATTCCCAGCTCAGAAGGGCAGAGTCCAGCCTCTCGTCCCACAAGAGTGCAGACCATGAACCCTTTTAATGTAAAATAACTGGCCTGAAGCCACCTTAACACCTTAAGCATCAGTTTCTTTGTTAAAAAATACTTCCTCAGCCACTTACATGCCATTCTTTTCTGTTATCATTTCTACCACCCCAAGCTAGCATTCTTCACTGTTCTATATATGTGAATTCTGTCCTGAGTTGATCTGTAAGAATGTCTGTCTTCTCTATACCATTGTTACATTTCTTCACAATGTTTCCTTCTGGTCTCCATTCTGCCTTCCTCTTCCTCCCCTCTTGCAGTCTCCAAGTCACCAAGCTTTACCCAGTCTTCTCGCTACTGGCACCTATCTTTTATAGGAGAAATCTCCATAATGGAATTGTCTACCACAAGATGCCGCTACAGTTCTCTGGGGTCACAGTTACCTGTATATCTATATTCCTTTATGTAATCCTGTCTCCTCATATCAGGTATGCTCAAGTGGTTGCTTTGGCCAGCAGCCTCCAATATTTGTTACCCTTCTTTTTCTGGTCTATTATCCCCCCCCCCCCCCCACACACACACTACCTGTGAGATCATGCTTGGTGCCATACCCTCTGCTTGCTCAGGGACATAAGACCAACAGGCATATTCATTCTGCTATGTCATTTAAAGCATTTGCAGAGGAATCTTCTCTTCCCTTCAACCACCAGTGATTTTTTCCACTACTACATCTCTGTATATGCATTGTTTCTGTTTCATTCTTACCTCACAACATATCCTGCTTAGAGTCACTCCACCAAGAATTTATGCTTTCCATGGGTTGTTCCACTACATATGACTTTATACTTTTTTAGCATTAAACCCCACCTGCTAGTTATTGTTCACTCCTCAGGTTATGACAAATCTGTTTGGAGACTGACCCCATGATCTGTGGTCACAGCACTTACCTTTATCTTACACTCATACACATTAGTTTTGTTCCCATTCCTCAGTGTCATATCTGTTGCAAATATACTATATGGCATATTTTACAAGTGAACCCCGTGGTAATCCACCACTTTTCACTTTGTTTCCGACAGTTTCCTCCTAAGTGATACTCACTGCTTTTGGTTAGACTTCTAGTTTCCTATCCATGTCAACATTATGAGCTCCAGTCCCCATATCCTTTAGTAACCTTTTCCAGCTTCCTATGAGGTCTAATTTCAAAGGCCTTGCTTGAAAGCTAGATCAAGCAAGATCCACCACTGTAGGATTACTGTTATTCACTTTCGGAGTGACCGTGTCATAGAAATGAATCAAGCTCCAGTGACCTCTGCTGCATGAAGGTATACAGTTAAGAAAGATAAGTAGCACTTCAGATCTCCACTTGACTCCCTAAAAAAATCTATACACTAATACAGCACCCTCCAGATGTTGTTGTGCCATGCCCTTTTCTAAGGCGAGGCTGTACCATTCTAACAGCTGTTCTCCAAGCAGTACCATCAATGCTTGTAGCACTGAAGGCAGCATCCTGTCTGGATCATGCACATATTTCCTAGTTATGTTCATGTCTGTCCATGTGTAACCATCCCTACCTGCTCTCCCGTCCTGAGCTGACAACCTTCATTCTTTCTCCTGAATTAAAAGGCAAAGATGTTGTTCAATATTCTATTTGATCAGTATAATTTTAACCATATCTCCTTCCTTTATAACAACCTCATTTCTTGCCATTTTTCTCTACTTACCAATGAAACTAAAGATCTTTTTTTACTCATCCCTCACAGACCGCCCTTTCTCTAGAGCCATTGTGGCCTGTCAGATGAGCTTTGTTGCCTTTCTTGTGATACTCTGATTGATCCTTTTTTCACATCCTGTCTTCTCTTCTTGCCTTTCTCTTTTCATTTATCACACCATACGTCTTTCTGTAGCCAAGCTCACTGGTTCCTACTCTCATCACTTCCTCCTTCTCCTGATGCAGCAGTTTCCGCATTCCTTCCATATTTCAGCCTCACAGCTCTTCCACCATTCCCATTTCCCAAAACCATGTGATATGATTTATGAATTTTTTCCCAGCAGAATAAATTCTAACCTCAAGGAGATCCCATCTGCTAGTTCAAGTGGCATATCAAACCATCACTTCAGGAATGGCAGGCCACAGATCAGCATAATGACTTTTGTTCAGTAAATTCTTACATCCACCAGTATCAGCTCATCTACATTGGTTAGGATTAGATGAAGGATATTTACCTTCCTAAATGTATTTCAAGTCTCTTCTCAAGTAAAGCTTCCATCAAGGTGTCCACTACTTCATTTTACCTTCATTCCCATAAGTAGGCATCATCCAGTTCATTGCTGAGGCATCAAGTTTTATGATTAGTATGGTTCTGCTCCTCTTCACTCATCGTAGTCTTCTTTCTTGCAGGTGGGGGTCTGTGTACTATAACTAAGTACTATAGATTCCTTAATTCTCCTTTTAAGGTCAAGATGTTAGTTCTTCCTTCTTTTTCTTCCTCTTTATCAGCCAACTGTTTCATAGCTCATTCTGTCCCACTGATACATGGTCATATCACTACAGATCATTCCATCAAAGACCATTTAATTCACAGTGAATGATCATATGGGTTTTGAAAAGCCTGTTTACAAAGTACCCCAGAGGTTTGATGACCCTGAAGGTAGTTATACTGTGTAGGAAGAGCAGGGACCCAAGGGGTGAGGAGCCTTGCCATGCATTTTAGTTTTTGGTCATAAGCTTACTTGATATATCAGTCCTGACCGGATGGCCTTTGGTGGATTATATTAAACCGCATCTGTCCCATCTGCAGTATACATTTACCCTCTCCTTTATTCCCCATCCCTTCTCTATGCCACGAATCAAGGTATTACCATATCTCCATCATGTACAATGTTGTCCACGTTTCTGTTACACCTGTGATGTTTATTCATCTATGTAGTATTACAGTAAACAGCTGATGTCTGTGTGTTTTTTTTGTAAGGTATGTGCATCACACAGCAATCCATGCTTCTTCTCACCTCCTCATTGTTTATGTCTGTCATCGATTCACTCTTTCTACACCTTATGCTTTTTGTATCCCCTTTACAATGATGATACTTGTACCCATCATTTCAGTATATACAGTCTCTTGTTTTAGTATTATATATTAATCCAGCTGTGAGACCCTGCTTCACTTTCAGACTTGGACTGGCGCAGTGCACGATATAAAAACTCTACTCCTCCCATGTAGTAGCTACTTATTATTCTATAACCCTGCTCACAGAACCAATCTTTGACACTCACTGAATTACGTAATTCTCCTTGCTTGCCACTTATGGTAGCAGTGAGATTTAAAATGCAATGCCCAAAATTTCTGTAGTAGTAACTAAGCATGTTGTTGAACTAAATTCTGACTGTGTGATAACTAATCACAAGAAAAGTAAAGGTCAGGTTACCTGTTTCAGTAACTTTTTCTCATTGCTTCACATTGCAACAGTGTAAAAATGTATGAGAACATCCCTTTTCTATGATAGAAAGGATATTATTCTAATTTCTGCTAAGTCAGACTTTTTAAATATATGATGCTTGTCATCCATCCGCATAAGTCTAAAATGAATTACCTTATTTTAGACAAATTCCACATCAATATTCAAACAGTAATAGACAAAATGTCTGAATGCATCTATGCTGCAAAGTGTGTCTGCGTATTTTTTTATTAGTTTTGCACAATGGCTGTCCTACTCTTGACCTTGTTGCTAGAAACAAAGATTAATCCAGCTCAGAGGACACAGAGACATATTGTTTTACAAAGGGTGATGAATGCTGATAGTTGCCTGTTTGAACTAATAATGCAGTTGAAAACAGTAACACAACGTCAGTATACACCCATGCAGCCATGGCCCTTGCCTCAGACAAACTAGGACTAATTAGTGGCACATACCTCTCAACTGTACCGATTTTCACAGAATGTCCAGATTTTTGCTTCATATTTTTGGCACATTTTTCATAAAATTGTGGTTTTCTGGCAAATTAGTGGCAAATCATTAAAGATTGAAGTTAGAAAATAATGACAGACATTTGAGTTTCAGACTTCATACCCTTCAGAGAATTCATGCTAATGCAAAATCTGTTACCCTATCAACTTTCCAGGTCTATAACAGAAATATTTAAAAATTGTCTCTAGTTTTCGGCCTTTGTCCCACTTTTATTTAAGGCTTTGTCCAGATTTCTTGCTCTAAGAGGTTGAGAGGTATGGCTCAGAGGCTGGGGAAGCCACCAGGAAAGGGATAGGAACGAGGGGGCTGAGGTCAGATCATCCATTTCAGGGGAGACAGTTGGACTAAGTCCAGCCACAGAAGCACTGCTGAGGGAAGGTCCAGGACTGTACTCCATCACAAGGATTTGGGGGTGCAAGACTTGCCAGATAGTTCATGCACTCCTGCCAAGCATCACAGCTGTGTGGAAGATTGCAGATATAGCAGCTTGACATGATAACAGCTACACCACAAGTGCTGGTCTGCAGAAAAAGAGCTGTTTATTCAGGAGTGTGACAGAAGGAGGTACTGCCAGCACAGCTAGCTGGAATTTTGTAAGTAGTTGAATGTCATTTATGAATATCAAACTAATTTATACAAGATGCTTGTGTTGCAAATGTATTGGAGCTGTGCATCATGTGTGTACCAAACTGCTTTGTGCAGATGTTTGTGTTGAAAAGGTATTTGTAGAGTGCTTGTGCTTGGGCTGTCTCCACAGTGTATCCTGATGGAAGAGAGCAGGGATGTACATGCACTATTGTAACTGTTTAAATGTATATGTTAACAGAGGAAACCGGAAGGCTACCTTCAGTCCAGCAAACTTTAGAAAAATATATGAAATTAAATCACTTGACAGGCTAGGCCATAGAGAAGCTACCTCTCAGGTTTCAGTGCAGCTGGAGAGACAAAGTCTGTACTAGGAAGCTTTCTGTATTGTCTTTGGGTGAACTTATTGCTACTCTGGAAGCATGAAAGAATGCAATTGTTTTATGACTTCCAGCACCCACCAAAGATCTGAGCAAAAGCCCTTGTCTGTGTATTTTACAGGTAGATGCTAAATGTTCCAAAAAAAAAACAAATAAAGACCACATGTAGATGCAACACGGTATTATCCTGATACCTCGGCCTTTCGCCTTCAAGGTATAAACAGTGCAAATCACATAACAAAATAAATATTCACATCAATTACTTCCATTATTCAATTAGCATTTAAATACCCATGTATTTAAAGTGAAGTGCCATCAGTTAAACCACACACACAAAAAAAAAAAATACATATGCTTCATTTTAAATTTTTAATTTAAACATATACTCTCTCAAAAGTACCCACACAACATGTTGAATAAATAAGAAACTTAAAAATTAAGCACAACCTCCTGATTCAAACCCCTAGAGGAAAGGGTGCCATAATTAAAAATGAATATAGTTTCAAGTTGATTTAGGTTCTTAGCAAAATCCCCTCCATCACTACTCATGGGTTAGAATCTTGGAACATTTGGCAGACACTAGGAAGGGTAGTATCAATAGCCCGGTTGCTAGTCACTTTTTGAAGGAATGTTCGGGTGATGGGGAATCTCTGTTTTTCAGTATTTTGGCTCAACCCATGAGTAGTGATGGAGGGGATTTTGCCAAGAAACTAAATCAACTTGAAACTACATTCATTTTTAATTATGGCACTCTTTCCCCTAGGGGTTTGAATCAGGAGGTTGTACTTAATTTTTAAGCTTCTTATTTTTTCAACATGTTGTGTGGGTACTTTTGGGAGGATATGTGATTAAATTTAAAATTTAGAAGGAAGCATATGTATGTATATATATATATATATATATATATATATATATATATCTATATATATATATTTTTTTTTGGTGTATGTGGTTTAACTGATGGCACTTGGTCATCTTAAATACATGAGCATTTAAATGTTAATTGAATAATGGAAGTAATTGATGTGAGTATTTATTTTGTTATGTGATTCGTACTGGTTATACATTGAAGGTGAAAGGTCAAGGTACCAGGATAATGAAGTGATGCATCTACGTGTGCTCTTTATTTGATTTTTTTTTGGCGGATTTGTTTTTTGTTTTTTGGTATTTTATTAGGCTGCTAAATGCTACCAGCTGCCAGCAATGGGGGGTTTGCCTAGGAACTAGAAGTCAGATGACCAGAAATAGTGTCATTCTGCAAGCTATCCCAGCAGTGGTATTTTAAATGTCGTTATGAGAGGTCTCTTGGTGAGACAGAGCATTCTACATTCTGTCTTGGACCAGACGACAACAGGAAGAACCATTCACCACATCTGCCTTGCTCTGTGGGGCAGGTTTCTGGTGAACAGTGTGATTCTCTTGGATTCTGCCAGGAATGTAGTGAAGCTTAGTTTAGATGTTTGTCTTTTCAGCTTTTCCTGGTAAGGGGTCGCCACAGTGGAACTCCGTTTTTTTATGGTGCTGAGTTGCCAGCCCGACGCCCAACCCTCAGCGAAGGCACGCCCATTCACGCATGTCTTTCGGAGACCACTCAACTGCGGGGTGACATGCAGACTCCACACAGAAGGCAATCCCCACACACTAGCTGAGAATCGAACGGGAGAACCTATTGCTGTGAGGCAACAATGCAACTGCTGTACCACCGCGGCTTACAGCGAAGCTTAGTTTAGATATTTTTCTTTATTTGTCTGATCCTGTCCTGCAATGTTGTTTTGAATGTTTCTTGTGATTTTGAACTCTGATGTTACTGTGAATATATATTTAGTATTGTCTTGTTCTTTTTTATTTATTACTAAATATATTTAAACCTTTCATTGTGGCTGATCTTTGTAGAGATATTTAAGTTTTGACAGTACTTGCATATTTATTTGGTGACACTGTGGGACCACTCAACAGCCTTGCCCTTGGTCAAACTACCATTTGTATTAATATTAATATTAAACACAAAGTCCTCTTCAACCTTGGTCTTGGCCTGTAGCCTCTGCAGGTTGAAGAGCCTGCCATCAGTCCTATATCTGATCTTGATGCTGGTATCTTCATCATCGCAGAAGCCATTTGACAGCATGGCTGAGAATATCATGTTGAACAGCATGGGTGCCAGTACACAGCCTTGCTTGACTCCATTGGTAATTGGGAAGTCATCAGAGGAGTCTCCATTGTCCAGCACTTGAGCAAGCACGCTGTCATGGAACTGGCACACCATACTGATGATTTTGCCTGGGCAGCAAAACTTTTCCATGATCCGCCATAGCCCCTCACGATTGAAGGAGTCAAAGGCTTTGGTCAAGTCCATGAACATTGTATAAAGGTCCCTGTTTTGTTCCTGGCACTTCTCCTGAACCTGACATGCTGCAAATATCATGTCCACTGTCCCTCAGCCCTCTCTAAAACCACACTGACTCTCTGGCAGATGTCCATATTATATTTGTCGAATGAGACGGTTGAGGAGGACTCTGGCAAGGATTTTACCGGCAATGACCAGGAGAGATATTCCTCTGAGGTTCTCAGAAGACTGCCTGCTTCCCTTTCTCTTTCTTTGTGTTCAATTTCCTGTTTGCAGATGACTGCACACTCGATGCTGCCACAGAGGCCCAGATGTAGCAGAGCATGAACTGCTTTTCCACTGCCAGCAGAAACTTTGGCCTCACAATTAATACCAATAAGACTGAGGTTTTGCATCAGACCACACAGCAGAAGACGTATGCAGAACCAGCTATCACTGCTAAAGGTGAGATCTTGCAGGCTGTTGACAAGTTTACATACCTTGGCAGCACACTCTCCAGATTTGTGAACATTGATGATGAGGTAGACACACGCATCGCCAAGGCAAGCTCTGCATTTGGACGGCTGCGGGAGTCAGTGTAGGAGAGGAGAGGCATCAAACTGTCCACAAAGCTGAAGGTGTACAAGGCAGTCATACTGCCCACACTACTGTATGCCTGAGAGACATGGACTGCGTATGAGCATCATGCCAAAAAGCTGAATCGCTTCCATATGAGCTGCTTAAGAAGGCTGCTGAAAATTACATGGCAGGACAAAGTTCCAGACACAGTTGTCCTCTCTCATGCTGGACTGCCGAGTATCTACACCCTGCTGAGGAGAGCCCAAGTCAGGTGGGCAGGCCGGCTTGTACATATGCCAGACACACATCTCCCCAAGAGACTGTTTATGGTGAACTTGTGGGAGGCAAATGCACACAAAGTGGGCAGAAAAAGTGCTTCAAGGACATGCTGAAAGTCTCTCTGAAGAGCTTTGGCATTGACCTGGACTACTGGGAAACCCTAGTGCAAGACTGCCCTGCCTGGCGAAGCTGCATCAGCAAAGGTGCTACCTCCTATTAGCAGAGCAGGACCTCAGAGGCACAGAGGAAGCATGAGCTGTGTAAATCCACAGCCAACATTTTGCCAACCAACCCAACTAACCACTTGTGCCCGATATGTGGCAGAGCTTTCTGAGCCTGCATCAGACTGATCAGCCACAGCCAGTCACACCATACTCAGTCAACCTCCTCAACATGATGTCCTTGGTCATCGTCGATAATGACAAACAACAACAACAATATTACACAGTAAAATTGGTCATCCTAAGTTAATGGCCTTAAGATAGCTGGCAGAAGTGACTTGTGGCAGTGGTAACTACCTTACAGTCTGGGCAGAAAGAGGCACAGCTAGTAAACCTGTGCCAGCCTTTCCCAGGTGTGTGTATGTGTATGTGTGTGTGTGTGTGTGTGTGTGTGTGTGTGTGTGTGTGTGTGCGCGTGTGTGTGTGTGTGTGTGTGTGTGTGTGTGTGTGTGTGTGTGTGTGTGTGTGTATCAAACCTGAAAGAGTGTGTGTGTCAGCTACTTGGGCAGGGACACAAAGCACTGGTTGGACAGATGGGGTGCTGGAGGTCTTGGCTTAATCACTCAGATGAGATTTCAACTCTATAGCTGTGCCAGTGGGGAGTCTTATTAGGGATCTGGAGGAAGAGCGAGAAACCAACCCCGGACTGACTGTGGTCTCTGTGTGCTCTTAAGAGAAATTCCTTTGATGCAGAGGGCTGCATCTGGAAATACTGTGCATGTACCTGTTATCATCAAAGTGAATGTGCCCCCACAGGTGTCAGTTATGAGGATTAAAGCTCCTTGATTACTGGTCCAGTGGTGGGGAATCACATATTGGTGGCAGTGGTGGGTTCACCACATCACATACTGGGATTCAGTGGTGTGCATATTGAACTCCTGTCGCCTGTAAACAGTGGTCACTAAAGAAGGTGTTTGTACTCTCAAGCAGCCACATGGTAGACCTTCAGAGTTTTATATCACAATAGTTTTATTTATTTATCTTTTTGTTAGCTTAGTTAGTCAGGGAGAGCAGTCAAGGATGTGAACAGAGGATTATGGCAAGCTAACCAGGAGCTAGTTGGATGAGATGTGCCAAGCCAAAGGACTGGTGCATGCCACCCTGACTAAAGTGGAAATGATTACACCTTAGCCACAGTTGCATCACAGACCAGCAACCAGAAAGACAGCCAGACCGGCCTTGGGGATGTAAAGCTCTCAGAAAATGGACAGTTCAGTTTTTCCTCAGAGGACTTAAAATTCTCTATGGAGTTAAAGAAGCTTGAACTGGAGGCCAAACATTTGGAAATAGAATCAACAGAGAGAGACTGTGGCATTTGGAGGCTGAAGAAAATGAGAGACTGAGACATTTGGAGGCTAAAGAAAATGAGAGGCAAAAGCAACATGAAAAGGAGATGCTGACTCTTTGCCAGGGTCATGGAGGTAATGGTAAAGGGAAGGGAATAACTGAATCCCAGAAGCAATAAAGTTCAGCAAATTTCTTCCACAATTTACAGAGGTTGATAATTTTAATAGTTTTGTTCATATGTTTGAAAGGATATGTAAACAGTATAATGTTGACCAATGGCTCTGGGTACGGTTCCTGAGCCCTTTACTCCATGGTAAAGCTGTAACTGTTGTTTGTAAATTGTCTGATATTGATTGTCTAGACTATAACCAAGTAAAGAAATGTTACAGTGTTTTAATAACTTAACACCTGAAGCTTATAGGAAAATGTTTTGTGATCATAGACTCAAGGCAAATGAAAGTGGGTGTGATTATATTACCGAGTTAAGCACTTATTTTCATAGGTGGGTGAGTGGGTGTTAGTTCACCACTTTGAAAATTAAAAATTAAGGAAAATTTGGTGAGGGAACAAGCCCTTAGCACTTTGCCTGAGGACATGAGAATCTGGTTGGCAGATACAGAATGCAACACCACAGATGAATTTGGAAAAAAAACAAGACCTATACTTAGCAAGTAGGGCATCACTGCACAGGAAAGGAATGCCCAATGCTGCACATGGGTATAAGAGAACCCATAGTGGGCAGCCTACACTGCCCCAAACAGCGTCCAACAGTAGCAGGGGAAGCCAATAGTTCAGGTACATGGCCAGGATCAAGGGTTAAATGTTTTGAATGTAACCAGCATATAGATGTCCATAAAGGTAAGGTGGGGAACAAAAGATAGGGGATCCAGTAAGTGGGAGTAACAGAATGCCAGTGGCAAATTGTCTGGAGACAAGAAGGGTACCAAACTACCGCAACAGGTTATATCATATCTTAGTAGATGGGAAACAGCCACTGCTAAGGGAGACACAGCCTCTGACCTAACCATTGTGAAGGCTGCAATGCTTAAAGAGGAGCACTACTTGCTTGTGAAGTCTACTCTAGTCAGAGCTTTAGGAGGGACCCCATTCCAAATACCTTTGGCTAGGGTTCACCTTGACTGGGAGGGTGGAAAAGAAAGCAAGCAAGTAGGTATGTTTGAGGATAGCCCTGCAGATGTTCTGATAGGGAATGATTTTGATAATGTAGTATCTTGTGTGCATGCAGTGAAACGCAGTCAGGCTTGGAGACAGGCTTGTGGGTCTGGTAGCCTGAGCAGACCTAGACAGACCACATACTTGAAGCCAGGACTGATGAAGTGGTTACTTCAGAGAGGGAACTACCCTGTAGCAGTGAGACTGAAGGTGATCCACAGCTGCTGGTGGGTACTAATGTTCCCTTGGACAGAGTCAATGCAAGTGTAGAGGTGAGTAGTAGTACCCAGGCTGAAAGTAAGGCACTGCTGTCAGAGGATACCAGACTTCCTGTGCAGGGGAGCTGGGGATGGTTACAAAGAGAGAGCTGAGACAGGCTCACTTCTCAGACCCTACATTACAAGGCTTAAGGGAGGAAGCTAGGGAGGCCTCTGATTCTCAAGGAAAGAGGGAATCTGTATACTGGGACAAAGGGTAGAGAGTGGACCCCTGAGGGAAGGCTAGTGAGTGAGAGAATACATCAGTTGGTAGTGCCCAGAGCCTTCTGACTGGCACTTTGAGCCATAGCCCATGGCATTTGCTTTGCAGGTCATATAGGCATAAAGCATAGAAAGAGATGCATTATGCAGAACTTTTATTGTCCTGGGATTTCCAGGGATGTAACAAGGTACTACAATACCTGTGAGCAGTGCCAAAAAGTAGGCAATGCAGGAGACAAAGTCAAAGCCCCTTTGATGCCTTTGCCTGTAATTAATGAGCCATTTCAGAGGGTAACTGTGGATATTCTGGGGCCTCTGAGTACCCCAAGTTCTACAGGGAAGAAGTATATCCTAATGGTAGTATATTATGCTACCAGATACCCTGAAGTGGTGGCTCTGTCCTCCATTAATGCAGAAAAGGTGGCAAATGCTTTGTTAGAGATTTTCAGCAGGGTAGATTTCCCAAAAGAAATACTGACTGACAGAGGTGCTAATTTCATGTAAGACTTGCTGGCTTGTCTGTGGAAGCACTGTGAGGTGAAGCACCTAAAAACTACCCCCTACCAACCCCAGACTAATGGTCTTCTGGAGAGGTTAAACTCTATACTAAAGACCATGCTACAGGCATTTGCAGACCAGTTTAAGAGGTAGTGAGACAAATATTTGCCCCATCTGTCATTTGCTTACAGACAGGTACCCCAGGAATCCACAGGTTTTTCACTCTTTGAGTTGCTATATAGGCATAGGGTGAGGGAACCTCTAGGTTTGATTCAGGATGATTGGGAGGGTGAGTGTGAATCCCACAAGGAGTCTGTTGTGGCATATGTCCTAAACCTCAGTACAAGGCTCAGAAAACTCATGAGCTTGTCCCAGGAGAACCTGGCAGAAGCCAACAACAGAAAAAGATCTAGTATGACAGGAATGCTCGAGATAGAGAGTATGCTGTAGGGCAGCAGGTAATGGTTTTCATTCCTGTCAGACACAACAAGCTGCAAGCAGCTTGGGAAGGACCCTACAATGTAGTAAGGAAGGTCAGCAATGTTAACTACATGGTAGAACTTCTAGGCAGGAGGCAGGGGCACAAAACGTACTATGCTAACATAATGAAACCTAACCACAATAGAGAAGCCCTTGTGCTGAGTATTTGCAGTGGATGGCAAGAGGAGTCTGAGGGTGATCTGGTGACTGATCTCCTCAGTGAGGCTGGGACTGACACTTCAGTGGAAGGGGTAGCAATGTCCCAGCAGCTGTCTCCTACCCAGGTTCAAGAAATCTGAGCAGTGTTACAGGAGTTTAGGAGCATGTTCACTGGGAAACCAGGGTGTACCCACCTGGTGCAGCACTATGTGGATACAGGACCCCAAAGGCCTATCAAGCAGGCTCCTTATAGGTTGCCTGAGAGAGTCAAACAGACTCTGATGGTGGAGATACAGGAAATGTTGGAACTAGGGTAATCCAGGAGTCCAGCAGTCACTGGGCCTCCCCAGTGATGATGGTACCAAAGAAGGATGGCAGCACAAAGTTCTGTGTGGACTACAGGAAACTAAATAGTCACACAGATTCAATTTACTACCCCATGGCTAGGACAGATGAAGCCCTAGAGCAGATGGGTGCGGTTAAGTATCTTATCACTATTGATCTTACCAAGGGCTACTGGCAGTCGCCTTTGACTCCCGACACTAGAGAGGGGCCAGCCTTTGTGACTCCTTTTGGCTTGTATGAGTTCAGAAATATGTCTTTTGGGATAAAAATGCCCCAGCGACTTTCCAGAGGCTGGTAGATCATATCCTAGCAGGAGCAGGATATTTTGCCCTTTCTTACCTGGATAATATTGCCATCTACAGCCATTCCTGGCAGGAGCACCTTCAGCATGTCAAGGAGGTGCTGGGCAGACTACAGATGGCAGGGTTAACCAATGAGCCCAGTAAGTGTCATGTGGGTATGACAGAGGTCTCCTACTGGGACACAGAGTTGAGAGTGGTAAGATCTGGCCAGAATCTACCAAAGTGGAACGCATTCAGGCATGACCTGGCCCTGTTACCAAAAAGCAGATGAGAGCATTCTTAGGGAAAGCCGGGTACTACAGAAAGTTTTTCCCCAATTATAGTACCATAGCTGCTCCCCTCACAGACCTGAGAAGGAAAAACAAGCCAGATAAGGTAGTGTGGACCCCAGCATGTGAGCAGGCATTCCAGAAGCTTAAATGAGCTTTGGGAGGATCTCCTGTGTTAGCCAGTCCAGATTACAGCAAAGAATTTGTTGCGCAGATGGATGCTTCAAACCATGGGATAGGGGATGTACTCAGCCAGGTTTCTTCAGAGGGAGAAGCGCACCCAGTGGTATATCTCAGTCGTAGGCTCCAACCCAGGGAGGAATGCTATGCATCTACAGAAAAGGAATGGCTAGGCATAGTGTAGGCACTGCAGAAACTTCATCCTTATCTGGACGGAAGGAAATTCACTGTAGTTACAGACTAAACACCCTTAATATGGCTACATCGAGCCAGCCAGCAAAATGCCAAGTTACTAAGGTGGAGCCTAGGGTTGCAGGCATTTGATATGACAGTGCAGCACCAAAGTGAGGTTAGCAATGCCAATGCAGATGGGCTCTCAAGACCGGGATGGGGTGATGTATTCCCAGATAGGCTCATTCCTCTCAAGCAATGTTTCTCAAGGGGCACTTGAAAAACTAGCTTGAGTCTTCAAAGGGGGAAGAAGTGTGAGAGAAGGAGGCACTCCCAGCACAGCTAGCTGGAATTTTGTAAATAGCTGTATGTCACTTGTGAATATCAAACTAATTTATACAAGTTGCTTGTTTTGCAAATGTATTAGAGCTGTGTGTAATATGTGTATCAAACTGCTTTGTGCAGATGTTTGTGTTGAAAAGGTATTTGTAGAGTGCTTATGCTTGGAGTGTGTCCACTGTGTGCCCTACTGGAACAGAGCAGAGATGCACATGCACTATTGTAACTCTTTAAATGTATATGTTAATAGAGGAAACTGCAGGGTTAACTTCAGTCCACGAAACTTTAGAAAAATACTTGAAATTAAATCCCTTTATAGGCTAGGCCATAAAGAGGCTACCTCTCAGGTTTCAATGCAGCCGGAGACACAAAGTCTGTACTAGGAAGCTTTCTGTATTGTCTTTGGGGTGAACTAATTGCTACCCTGGAAGCATGAAGGAGTGCAATTGTTGTATGACTTCCAGGACCTGCCAAAGATTTGAGCAAAAGCCCTTATCTGTGTATTTTTACAGGTGGATGCTAAATGCTGCCAGCTGCCATCAATGGGGGGTTTGCCAGGGAACTAGAAGCCAGATGACCAGAGATGGTGTCATTCTGCAAGCTATCCCAGCAGTGGTCTTTTAGATATTGTTTTGAGTGGTCTCTTGGTGAGACAGAGCTTTCTACATTCTGTCTTGGACCTGATGACAATGGGAAGAACCATTTCCCACATCTGCCTTGCTCTGTGGGATAAGTTTCTGGGGAACAGTGTGATTCTCTTGGATTCAGTCAAGAATGCGGTGAAGCTTAGTTTAGATATATTTCTTTATTTGTCGGAGCCTGTCCTGCAATGTTGTGATTCTGAACTCTGATGTCAATGTGAATATATATTTAGTGTTGTCTTTTTCTTTTATTATTTATTATTACATATTATTACATACATTTAAACCTTTCATTTTGGCTGATCTTTGTAGAGATAATTAGGCTTTGTAAGTATTGCATATTTATTTGGTGTGGTATTCCTAGCAGCCTTGCTCTTGATCAAACTACCATTTGTATTAATATTAACATTACACAGTAAAACAGGTCATCCTTTGTTAAGGGCCTTAAGGTAGCTGGCAGGAGTGACTGGTGGCAGTAGTAACTATCTTATAATTTGGGCAGAAGGGGGCATAGCTGGTAAACCTGTGCCAGCCTTTCCCAAGTGTGTGTGTGTGTGTGTGTGTGTGTGTGTGTGTGTGTGTGTGTGTGTGTGTATGTGTGTGTGTGTGTGTTTGTGTAAATCAAATCACAAAGAGTGTGTGTGTCAGCTACTTGGGTAGGGGCACAAAGCACTGGTTGGACAGAGAGGGTGCAGGAGGTCTTGGCTTGGACACTCAGCTGAGATCTCAACTCTATAGCTGTGCCACTGGGGAGTCTTACTGGGGAGCTGGAGGAAGAGGGAGAAACCAGCCCCAAACAGACTGTGGTCTCTGTGTGCTCTTAAGGAAAATTGCACTTGATGCAGAGAGCTGCATGTGGAAATAATGTGTGTGTGTGTGTGTACCTGATATCCTTTCCGTGAATGTCTCCCACTGTTGCCAGTGGTGAGGATTGAGGCTCCTTGATTACTGATCCAGTGGCGGGTCGTCACAAGGAGTATCAAAAATCGTTTGACATCTAACAGGTTGACAACCACTATCTCTGTCTCCTACTTCTCCTTCCCAATATCTTCTGATGCCAGAACTAGGGAAGAAAAAAAATGGCACAATTTTGGTAGTCATAAAGATTCAAGGCTGTGGTGCCTTCTGTGCAGAGTCTGCATATCCTCCCTGCGGTCACATGGGTTTCCTCTGATGCTCCAGCTTCCTCTCACATTCCTAGTCATGCAGTAGTTGGACTGGACATACTAAACTTGTGTCGGTGAGAGTGTGTGAACGCGCGAGTGGTGTGAATGAACTACTGCTGCAGGGCCAGCCACCTGCAGGTGTAAACCTTGCCTCAAGATGATTGTCACTGCAGAAGTGAAACTCGACCCCATGTGCAAAATGGGAAAAGGGGTTGAGGATGGAGTGATGAGGTGTGGGCAAAAATAATACATTCATTTTTTTTAATATAAGAGAAGCTACAAAGCATGAGGCCAAGCTCAATCATTTCTGTTAGAATGAAGCTGTTGTTTATGGAGAGAATTGGTAGGGCATTTAAAATATTAACTGATAGCTATAGGAAGCAATCAGAGAAGGTTGGAAAAAATTGGAACAACAAAGTCCAGAAGGTTTCGAATTTTTGCTTGGAAGTGTTTGTATAGATATATTACACCCCAAAGAATTTTACCACAGTTAGATAACAAATTTTGGAGGTGTGATAGGGAAGAAAGACATAACTATGAACATATTTTTGTGGGAGTGCAATGGGTTGCCAGATTTAAAAAACTCCACACAGAGTACTCTGTCAGAAATATTGGTGGAGCAAATGGCTGTAACTAAGGAGGCACTTCTTTTGAGCTGGGACACATAATCTGAATTGCCCAGACATAGTGAGGCCTTGTAAAGTTTAATTCTGTTGCCTGCCAAAAAAGCAAGGAAATGGAAATGAAAATCTAAACCAATTGTATTCCAAGTAATGAATATTGTATAAGAGATAAAACAAAATGGAAGTCGGAGTTTTAGAAAAGGGACGAAGCAAATTGTATAGAAACAAATGGAATTTCCGGGACCAATAAATGCAGAATAATGTTCAGGAGGAGAATTGAGGTTTAAGGGAAGGCATGACTTTAGCAATTTATGCAATGTTGGACTTAATGACAGTTTTTATACAGAAATAAAACGTATATATAGTGTATAATGTATGTAAGCAGAAAAATGCTAATGTTAATTGTTTTTCAATAATGTGTGCATGCCTATGTCTTAAGTGATAATTTAATAAAGGTGTTAAAAATAAGTAAGGAGAAAAGCAAAGGCAAGGGGATGTTAAAACAGGTGGAATGTATATTCTTTGACAGAAATTTGAGTGTTGGTTACCAGATTTGGTAGAAGGAAAACAGAAGAACACTGGGAATGCATTCAGAGTAAACTAAAGAAAGTCAGTTAAATGATTGTTCAGAATGAATGTGCATTTGATACATATGTCAATACTAGGAAAGTTAGGATATGTGGCCAGTGCATTTATGCTTCTGTATAAGAAATAGAATGTAAACCAATATTTCTTCAATAATATGGGGCCCCAGTTATACCCTATTAAGATAGGTATTTTGTATGTTAATAAGGATAAGGGTGATAGGGGACTGGTTAATCCAACTGTACATATGGTATCATTAAATGTCTTATGGATATTAAAAAAGGTAACTGAAGGTGAGCAAAATGTATTAGTAAATGTATGTTTTGTATATATAAACATATATGTATATATATATATATATATATATATATATATATATATATATATATATATATATACATTCATATAAATACACACACACACACGCACACACACACACACGCACACACACACGCACACACTCACACACACACACACGCACACACACACACACACACACACACACACACACACACACACACACACACACACACACACTGGATATAAAAAGTTTACACACCCCTGTTAAAATGTCAGGTTTTTGTGATATAGAAAATGACCCCACAATAAATCATTTCAAAACTTTTCCCACCTTTAATGTGACCTATAACCTGTACAATTCATTTGAAAAAACAAACAAATCTGTTAGGTGAAAAATATAAAAATAAAAAAAGTACAATAAACTGGTTGCATAAGTGTACACACACTTAAACTAATACTTTGTTAAAGCACATTTTTATTTAATTACAGCATTTAGTCTTGTTGGGTAGGAGTCTATCAGCATGGCACATCTTGACTTGGCAATATTTGCCCACTTTTCCTTGCAAAAGTGCTCCAAATCTTGTCAGATTGCGAGGGCATATCTTATGCACAGCTCTCTTCTGGTCACCCCACAGAGTTTCTATTAGATTTAGGTCTGGGCTCTGGCTGGGCCATTCCAAAACTTTAATTTTCTTTTTTTCCCCTAACAGATATATATATGGATTCCATTCATTTAGTCGAATTTCATTTGGTTGAAAATGATTTCAGGCAGCACACTTCACTGAAAGCTCAGTTCACTGAAAGCTCATTTGGTCTAATTTCATTTGGTCGAAACTGAAATATAGCCCCTGCCCTACTGCAGTGTGACCCTGGAGTGAGAATATTAAGTAAGGGGGGTGTGGGGGGCACAGCCCCCGACAATGGGGGTGTGGAGGGCATAGCCCCCCATATTTTGCAAATAGTTTTTACTGAACATATATATATTAATATATTTTTAATGGATACACCTTCATATAACAGTGAATACACTACAATTATGTGGGGGGCTATGCCCCCCACACCTCCCATTGTGGGGGGCTGTGCCCCCCGCACCCCCTACTTAATATTCTCATTCCAGGGTCACACTGCAGTGGGGCATGGGCTATATTTCATTTTCGACTAAATGAAATTCGACCAAATTAGCTTTCAGTGAAGCGTGCTGCCTGAAATAATTTTCGACCAAATGAAATTCGACCAAATAAAGTAGACCCATATAAATATATATATATATATATATATATATATATATATATATATATATATAATTAGAGGTATCTCTGGAGACACACGTGAATACCAGAATTAAATAATGTCATGGAAGATACACTGGAAAACAGAAGAGAAATTTATAGTGGTATAAAAAAAGAGTTATTACGTGAAACCTTGGAAGGAGTTTGGAGATGACGTAAAGCGGGCATTAAAAGAGAGGATAAGGAGATTAAATTAATTTTTACAAGGTCAGAATTTTCTGCAGAGACTGACTCTGCATAAACGTCTAACTAAAGGTCATATGATATACAATGATTTTTCAGAGAGGCTGTGTAAAGATTGTAAAAAGGTAGAAACATCGGAACATGCATTTAGAAAACTGAGAAATGAAAAAGAAAGTGTGGGAATTGTTTTTTTTTTTTTTTTAATAATGTTCTATACAATATAAGTGAAATAAATATAAAGATGATTTTACATGGATATTATAAGAATGCAGTAGTTGATAATGTAAAAATAACTATATGAAAATATTTAGCATTTTGTGTGAAATATGGAGGGCAATAATATAAAATATTCAGTTTAACAGAAAGTGGATTATTACAGATGTTATGAACAAAACTAAATTGTGGTTTTGGAGAAAAGAATTTCAGGGGCTTGAAGTAGTTATGAAGGTGATGGTAAATACACAAAACTATAGCTATGTCAATACACAATCTACAATGTAAGTTATGTATATAAATAAAGAAACCCCTACCCTTTTGAAACAATGTTGTGGGATCTTTTACATCCCCTTGATGTCCCACCAAATGAGGTATCTCATTTAAAGGACAGCACACTCAGGAGTGGAGTGTTCCCTTTAAGCTACACTAATGTGTGACTACAATGAATCCGTGCACTAGAATATAAATCCAGAGATGAGTGTACTACCCACTGATACACTGACAGCTGCTAGAAAGCACAACTGTATGCCTATACAAACTAAAGTCAGTCATAACAAAGAGCCATCCCCAGTCACTCTCAATGCAGTTTTCATAAAAACTATCAAAAATATGAACTCAATGGACCCAGATGACTATGCAGATATGTATAAGTGTTAACTGCCCCTTGGTGGTGATAGTGAATATAACACCTGACCTGCATGCTCATAACAGATGGAAATTACATGCTATCTGCAGTTGTTCTAAGGGAGATCCCATTGCCGCAGGTGGAAGAATGAATAATTGTCATTTTCTATATAACCTTCTGTGATGTGACTGCTTGATTTCTAAGTTTATATGGGGAGCACACAAGCCAACATCTGCATGTGCTGTGTGACTACTTAAACCATTATGTGTTCAGCAGCCCCTGACAGCTTGATTAATGCTAAGGAGTCATTACTGCACTATGTAGTTTTCTGAACTGCAAAAAAGGCATTATAGTTATGGAAAGTTCTTCATAGTCATGAGTTATCTCAGACGATGCTTAAGAAACTCATTTCACTACTTAAAAGGAGACTCCAGTGCATTTATGAGGAGCTTTCAAGATGGGTAAACCTGAGGTCACAAATTAAAGCTAATAGCACATATACAGATCTCATTCTTGCAGACAAATACAAATGTGTGGTCTCCACAAACAAGGAAAGTTCTACGTTAGTGGTACTAGTATTAAAAAATATTCCCCTAATCTGGGGCCATGTCTACATATTTTTTTGTTTTGTTCCTAATTCTGGAAGTGAAAGACCTTGAGCTATGACCCCCACATAACCATTCATTCATCACCTATAAGAATATCTCTTTTTCTTCTTAACTTATCACCTTTGAAAACACATAACCTAACCCATCTGGTCCAGGAAATATCTTTTCAGTTGTAGGTTCATAGATCATTACTAGGCTATTGGCATAAGGGTCATTTTAATCCTAGCCAAGTTTACCTCAAATTTACCAAAGTATTGATGATGTGTCAAATCCCAGGGAATTTTATGGTTGTAATACAGGCTTGTACACATTACTTACTTCTTTCAATTCACGTTCTAGAGCTTCTTTTTCTATTTCTCTTTCTAACCAATGTATCCAGAGCCATAGTTAGGTGATCTGATACCCTGAATAGTCCATGGAACTGATATCCCACAGCCTGAGGTTGAGGTCCCTCCCAAAAAATACCAAACAAATGAAAGGTCCAAAAATGAAGTCAAAGAATTCTACTTCATAAATGAAGGCCAGTACTCCCCTCGTGTCCGTTTGGTAGTCATGCCTTCCAACAGCATGTGCCTCTTGCCCAGTCTTAGTCTGATTCTGACTGTATTTCTTCTTTTCTCAACTGTTCTACATATCATGGTCTGGCCTTTCATTCTTTCCCCTTTGCATATATATTTGTAACAACTTCATTATGTCTTCTTACTTGCAATTACACTACCCCTAATATCCTTTAAACTAGTCAGCTTCCCCTCATTGTATTTCACATTTTATTCCAAAAAATGTGCAACCTCTTTTCTGACCTATTAGAAAATTCTGGAAATACTGCATATGCAGTCATATACTTAGAGCAGTTGTACACCATTCACAATATTTCATTCAGTTTAATCATGTTTCTATTTTTGCTCTGTTTTATATATGTCTCTTTTCTCTCATGAAGTTGATATTCATCTCTTTTTACCACTCTTCATATTCCTTTATAATTTTCATATATTCTATTTTTCTCATCACCTTCTGTTAGTTTCCATCGTTAAGTAAAATAATTTCTTTTACATTTTTCTCTCTTCATTATGTACCACTCTGACCAGGTATTAGAATAAAGATTCATGGTATTTTGCTCATACCATAATACTTCCATTTACCTTCTCTTTTAATCTGTTTCATCTACTTCAGCTGTTAGTCTCTTCTGCACCTCACCTTCTTTGATAATCTCATCATTCTAACCTATTGCTACGTATATTGCCATATGATCCATAAAACTTATTGTATTCCTTCCTTCTTGTCCTTCACAGTCTCTTGCATAGTCATAAATAATTAATTTCCTTATTAATATTTCCTCTTATAATTGTATCCAATATCTCCTTTGCTTTTCTGTTAACAATATTCTATACTTCGTTTTTCTGCACAACTTAATGCCTTATGCCTTTTTCCTGTTAATTTCCTAAGGTTGCAGTTAAAGACTCCTACAAGTATGATATTTATATTCACTATTACAAAATTCCTCGTTGCTTCAAACATTTTAGCTCTGTCGCCCTCTACTGTATTTGAATGAATCACAATAATTTGCAATGGCTCATTGTGTAGTCTTAAGTCGCAAACAAGCAGTATTTCCAGAATTCCCACCATAACGTCAAGGAGTTTCATATTTATATTTTTCATTATAACTACTATACCTTAACAAATACAATCATATACTTAGAGGAGTTACAATATTTCATTCAGTTTAATGTGTACACAGTGTGCAGGTTTAATCCTCTGTAAAGCATGCATTGTATACTGCACTGCTGTGTCTGTGTGAACATGATAGGGAGAGAGAGGCAGACAGACAGACAGAGACAGAGAGACTGTGATTGTAAAGAGTTTGGTGCAAAAAAGCAAGGCTGAAAGCAATGCAATGTTCAGTTTGTTTTACTGCTTAGACAGATGTTTAAACATTGTGCAGTGACACCCTTCATTTAATACCCAAAAGACACTTGAATATGATAATTCGCAGACAATATAGTCTCTGTCTTTCAAAGATGTAACAGCCGTTAGCACTCTTGAACAATAGCTTTTAAAATAACACAATGCGAGTCACAGTGTTTTCCTCATTTTTTCTTTTAATAATACAGCTGGTTCTTCTTGATAATTTAGTTCATACTAGTCATCAGAATGCATTTCTTTTGTTGCTGGTGATGCCCAATGCACTGTCCAGGCCATCACATGACTCTCAGTGCCATTTCTGCTTTCATATCAAACAATAACAAACTGTCAGGTCTATATCAGCTTAGCAAAAGCTGATAAGAGCGAATGCTCTTTGATCGACCCCTAAATGTCGAGCAACCAAAATAGCGAAGACATGGAACAGCAATTTTTTTCCCCCGCAGGGAAAAAAATCGCTGTTCCACAAAAAAAAAAACAACAAATGAAAACACAATAGAAAGTGGGGGGCTGTGCCCCCCACACACCCCTACTTAAATATACAACTCCGAGATCCCACCACAGTGGAGGAAATGTCAAACTCCCGAAAACAGCCCAGCGATTTTTTCCCTGAGAAAAAAAATCACTGTTCCGTGTCTTCGCTATTTCGGTTGTTTGACGTTTAGGGGTCGACCAAAGAGCATTCGCTCTTATCAGCATTCGATAAGCTGATATATATAGACCCCAAACTGTCAAGGCAGCTCTTTCTAGTAGGAGTCTGGTGGCTTAGCAAAGTGCAACCACAGAACAATTAACAAAAAAACAGACAAACTTAAGTAATGTAATTTCCTGTATTTCTGAAAAATTCTTCACTCACTCACTCATACACTCACTCATTAACTCACTCTTTCTTGTTCTGGTTTTTCTCACAATCAGTCTCTGAATCTGTACAGTTCTCATAGTGGTTGGGGTTTCATCACGATCTGCTACTGGAAGTTGAATAGTTTGCATTGTTTCATTCATGCCACATGCATGGTGCTTCTGCTTTTCTGATTTATCCATTCAGATGAAGGCAATGCATACTTACCTACCCATAGCCTCTCACCTCATTTTTTTTTTGCAATGTAATTTTAATGTTAGAACAAGACACTTTCAGTGTAACAGAATAGGTTCATAAGTTCATAGTTATATACTAGGCGAACGACCACCAGGGCCTTTATAAGTCTAGCCATGCAACCCAACCAAATTGTGTCCCTATGTACGTATCGTAGGTGTTTATTAGTAGGGGTATGTTAGGTAAGAAGTTTCTAAAGGTTATGTAGGGGGTATATTAGTTTGGGCATAGTTACTGTCTACCTCTGTTAATCAGAGACATGGGGGCCAAACCCGGGTGAATTTCTGATTTGCCACTCATTGGTTAAGGTTACAATTAAAAAGGGGTAGGGATGGGGAGCCTATTCCAGAGCTTGGAGATTTTCTGAGATGCATATTGGTCATCCAACATGTCCTATTTATGTCACAAGCAAAATTTAAATCCATGGAGGTAGTGGTCCTGATGCTGTTCATTTTGCAGCTGTGCAAAATATCCATCATTGCTGGATCCGAGGATGCCTTGTATGCCTGACGTAGATCACCTCTCAGTAACCTGTAGGAGATTGAATTAGAGGTAGAACTCTAAGGTTATCTGTATAGGACAATGTGTTTATACCCTAGATTCTCCTAGTAAGGAATCTTTGGGAGCATTCCAACTGTTGTATATGTCAGGTCAGGAACATGCCAATTAGGAGCATTATACTCGATGATGGGTTTGATAAAGGCTGAATAAAGCAGCACTGTAACTTCACTGTAAATACATACCATGCCCTTACTTATACGTTGGGTGGCATTGAATGATTTTCTCACTACCTTGGCCACATGTTGGTCAAAGGCCAGTTTGCTACTTATGTTCCCAGATCCTTGATTACTGGGCCAAGTCTTAGGGGCGTCTTATTAATGTAGTAATTAGCCAGGGTGGCCATTTTCCCAAAAGGTACTATAGTCGATGACTTTGGCACCAGTCATTTTTCTGTGTTATGTTTGTCTCATGGAATGGTTTTATGATAGCTCCCAGTTTGCAGGCATTTGTGAACTTGGTCAGCCAAAGACCCTTGACATTAGCCTTTACCTCTGAGAAGTAGATGCCAAATAAGAGGAGTCCCAGCATGGACCCTGATGCACCCTGCAGGTGACTCGTCTCTTAGTGGAGGTGGTCTCACCAAGCCTGACTTCCTGGGTCCTGTCTGTGAACCAGCTAACTGATCAGTTATGTAGGGAGTTTATGCCCAGTTAAATGAGTTTGTCAGCTATCCCGGAGATGGGTATTGGATCAAACACCTCAGACAAGTCCAGGTAGGCACTATGCACTATTTTCCTCTTGTCCATTGCCTTGGTGACCTTCCCAAAGAAGTCCACCAGGTTTAGTGGCCATGACCATCTCTTGACAATGCTAAAGTTGGATCCAGTGTCTGAAGTTTGCCTATGTTTTAGTTGATCATTTCCATGATAATCTATTCCATGGCTTTGCATATTAGACTAGTCAGACTGGGTCTGTAGTTGTCGCAGTCGGTTGATCGACCACTCTTGTGAAGTGAGATAACCATTGAAGCCTCCATTCTCATAGTGCAAAGCTTGTTTTACAGGTAAAGTTAAAAAGTGACTGAAGTGGTCTTGATAAGTTATGTTTCAAGCTATTTGGAAAGCATCCTGGGATATTGTTGAAGCCCACTGAGGCTGTGTTTTTGACCTTAGCAAGTGTAGCCAAGACCGGCTCCCTGCTAATATTTGAGGGTATGCTTATTGGTATTTCATGGGAGGAGGCACAGGGGAATGGGAAGTGAAGTTTGACCTGATTACTAAAGGTGGCACTATTGACCACTAATATAGGACACTGCTGTGTACCCATTTTTTTAAACAGGAAATATCTCTATTAAATTATCACTTATGACATATGCAAATATGACACAGGCAATCATATAAATTAAAAATATTGACATATTTTCAGTTGCAAACATTATGCTTCACTTATAATCTATTCAGTCATTGTCAGTCAAATATTACAGAGCTCATTCAATTCCTGCCTTTCCTTTAACCTCTATGTAATTTGCTCCTACCCTTTTCTAAAGACCTCACTTCCAGTTTTTTTATCTCTGTTACTATATTCACTACATCTAGTACAGTTGGTTTAGACTTTGATTTCTATTTTCTAGTAACTGCTTTATTTATTTATTTTTTTTGTGTGTGCTTTGATTCACTCAGGGAATAATTTATTACTCAATAACACAACACATATCACATATTCCTTAAGTATGAAACATTTCATTACATGCACAATGCGTTATTTATAATACACAAATGCAAACTTTTTGTCTAAGATTAACATTTGTAAGTAATTTGTGATTGTATAGTGAAACTTTATTCTTTTAATTAACTTTACTAATGCCTTTAACATATCACTTGGCAAAGCTCTCTGTTATAGGCATTTTCACTTAAAAAAATTAGACTCTCACTGCATGCCATCCCAATCCCAGCAGCAGCAAAATGATTTATACATTAAAGTCAGTTCTCTTTTCATTAAACGCGTAGTCATCTAAGAAAAAAATATTTCCAAAACACTAAGAACTTCAGAATTCTCTAATAGTTCAGAGTGATGGGGGAGTCAAAGCCTATCCCAGAATTCAGACAGCACAATATAGAGAAACTAATCCTAGATATGATGTTAGTCTAATGCAGGATACACACACTGTCATACATAACGTACACACATACATGTAATTTAAAAATTACTACTTCACAAATAGTGTGTTTTAGGGATGTGGGAGGAAATTAGAGCATCTAGCAAACACTCCTCACAGAAGGCACTCCAATTTAGAGTTTAACTGGAGAACTGACAGCAACTTCTTTTTCTGTCAGCCTCCAGAATTAAATTCAGCAAGGCCTTACTGTGTCCAGTCAATTCCAATTCTGTATCACAGCTCAAAAAATAATATCCTTAATTATATCAATTTGCTCTCCCAGTATTTCTGATAGACTAGTCTGCAGGGATTTTTTTAAAGTCTGCCATCTGATTACATTCCCAAAAGATATGCTCCCAAATGCCTCTTTCTTACCCATCACACCTCCAACATTTGCAATCTACTTGAGGAAAAAATCTTTGGAGTCTGCTTATGTTATATAAAACCTATGCAAATGTTTCCAAGCAAAGATCCTAAATCTCCTAGACTTTGTAGCATATTTGAGAAACATACATATATCCCCCATTGCTTCTTTGTGAATTGCTTATCAACAACTATTGCTTATGCCTACAACCTATATCTACCTCCTATATACAATCTCTTATACAAAAACTTAAACCTACTACCCCTTCAGCAGATAAGCTTCCTGCTGAATTCCTGCAAGTAGCAGCAAAAGCCATTGCTTACCCTGTCTCTATCCTAATAAATAGATCCATAAAAGAAAGTACTTTCCCTGCAATCTGGAAGATATCACACATCATACCCTTACACAAAGGAGGTAAATCTACTGACCTCTCTAACTTTCGCTCAATAGCACTATTATCTCCTCTAGCTAAAATCATGGAAAAATGTATACACAAACAACTACTTAACCATCTCCTCCATAACAACCTACTAGCTAACACTCAACATGGATTCAGACCTTCACATAGTACCACCACTGCATTACTCTCTTTTACCAGCACTATCAACTGTAACCGTAACAACAACAAACTAACTTCTTTTCTTTTCCTAGACCTATCAAAAGCCTTTGATATGGTAAATCATACACTTCTTTTGCACATACTTAAATCTCTTGCCTTGGATTACTCTTCCTTAACCTGGTGTTCATCCTATCTTGAAAACTGTCAGCAAGCAGTACTCTGGAAAAATTCACTATCTGCTCTACTTCCTATCTCTTTAGGAGTACCTCAAGGGTCTATACTAGGCCCACTTCTATTTTCTATCTTTATTAATGATCTCCAATCATCTATCCAAAACACTACTTGTATACAATATGCAGATGATTCCACAATAATTTGTACTGCTTCCTCTCAAATAGAACTCCAGTCTCTTACACAAACAGCCTTTTCAACCGTAGAACAGTGGTTCTCAAAAAGATGTCTACTCCTTAACCCCAAGAAAACAAAACTATTACTATTTTCACCTACCCACAAATCTACTCAATTAAACTTCAGTATTATTGCAAATGATAATTCCCAAATTTCTCCTGACTCTACAACAAAACTGCTTGGTGTTACAATTGACAATAATCTTAACTATGATTATCACATCAATAACACAATAAAAGCAGTTAATAAAAAGATTGGATCGCTGTACAGAATCAAACCCTTCCTTACACCTGAAGCTCGGACCACCTTAGCCCAATCACATCTTATCTCTACTCTTCTATATGCTTCCTCTACTTACACTAATCTCTCTAAAAGTAACCTCAGGAAACTCACTACATCTTACCATAATATTGCTCGATTTGCCACCGCATCTCAGTCTAGAACTCACCACTGTCTAAACTTAAAACAATTACACTGGCTGGAACTTCCTAACAAGCTTATCTATCAACAACTCTTAATAGCACACAAAATTCTATATCAACCATCAAAAACACCAGCTCTTAGCAACCTCTTGACTCCCTATAATAACCTGAAACAACTACGTTCTTCTGAGAAACTACGAGTTAACACTTCTAAAATTACAAATTCTGCAGGTAACTGCCTTTTCTCCAACTCAGTTGGCAAAATATGGAATAACCTTCCCTCGCACATCTCCTCTCTAGCCACTCTTCCACTCTTTAAGAAACAACTTCTATTACATCTCAACAAATTCTGGCTTTGCTCTTGTACCAACCCTGACTAACCTGCTTTCATCTTTCTTCTATCATAATTCTTTCTTCACCACTATAATATTCTCTCTGACTACAAATGACTTAATGTCTTTCTAGATACTACTGTTCTCATATATGTAAAAAAAAAAAAAAAAAAAAAATATTTTAATCGTCTTTTATAATTATGTATTACATACCGAACTACGTAATACTTCCATACTTCCATATTCTGTATTGAAAGTAGTTAATCTCTTACTTATTACTTTATAGTTGGTTTTGTTTTCTTTTTAGATTTGTATTACCTGTACTAAAATCTTCGTATTTTTGCTCATTGCTTTTGAGCTAATTGTTTATTTTTATTTTTATTATCTTGCTTTCACCATTGGAGCTTTTCTCCCCGGGCCTCCACTGAAAATGGACATTGATCCAGCTGGACTAGCCCGGTCAACAAATGTAAAATAAAATAAAATAAATAATTATCCATTCTTGCTTCCCAATGCTTTCTAACTTCCACTAATTGATTCCTATAGTTATCATGCAATATTTCATTTGGCCTACTAATTATCCCTTCTTTAACAGCAGCTTCTGTTCTAGATTCTGCTAAAAACTCTACCAGTGCTGGTCTTTTACTTAGGACCCTGGCATTTCTTTCTCTTCGCCTAAACTCTGATATCAATCCTTGATAGGAAAGGCAATCTCTAGCCTGCAATCCAAATTAATTCTTGGCCTCTACCAATTCTATTACCTTTCCCACTCTAATTATTCACTCCCAATACCATGGTTCCTTTTCCAGTTTTCCCCAGTAAATTCCAGCCCCCTCTTGTCTATTATTTGTACCCCGATTACAGTCATCCCTATCGGCAGAATATCCTTTCTCCATTTCCATGTTGGTTTAGATGTTAGAATACGTTTTGCTACTTTACGACTATAATAGTAAAAAAAAAAAAAAAAAAAAAATTATATATATATATATATATATATATATATATATATATATATATATATATATACACATATATATATATATGGATCTACTTCAGTAGATTGAACTTTTAAATGTTCAAAGACAATATGGCTTAGACCATAACATCAATCATTTAAAAGTTCGAAAACTGAAGCAGACATAAAAAAAAAAAAAACTAAACCTGCGTAGCAGGGGGACAAGCCCCCTTGCAGCCCCCACACCCCCATTACTTAAATATACCAACTCTGAGATCGCACTACATTGCAGAAAAGGGAAATCTTCCTGTTCCGCACTGTATGCGGATCTCCATTCAGTCCATTCGAACTTTTAAAAGTTTGATCATATGGTCTCGGCCATATGAGGTTCGAACCTTTAAAGGTTTGATCTACTGAAGGGGACCCATATATATATATATATATATATATATATATATATATATATATGTGTGTGTGTGTGTGTGTGTGTGTGTGTGTGTGTGTGTGTGTGTGTGTGTAGATAGCTATACATATATAGATATAAATATATATAATATATATATATATATATATATATATATATATATATATATAAATAATATTCTGTATGGTTATTGTTATTCTCCTTAAGGATATGCATCCAAAAATCACAGTCTCTCCTTGTTTCTTGAGATTTCCCTCCTGTTTCATCATCACCCCCTTCCACTTTGAATTATAAGTTTCTGCTTGTTCTAGCTATAGCAGCCTGAACTGCATACTTCTGAAACACCCTCTGAAATCATGTAAGAAAGGATCCTCCCATCTCACCTGACTCTTGACCCCCTCCTCTCTCAGATAAAATACTTCAGATCTTTATTAATTGCTATCCACATTCATCTCATCATGTCATCACAGACATGGCTGGGTAGACAGAAAACAGCTCTTGCCTTTGTTCCATCTTCATCCATCCCTTGTCCAAAAAGATTTGAAACCATGGCAGAATGCTCCATAACACTGAAACACCCTAAAAATCCTATCAGATATAATACAATATCATCTGCAAAAAAAGCCAAGCTGTCTCGACCACCATACCAACCACATCCCTGAATTTCTGAGACTCCCATTTTCCTTGCCAATGGCTCTAAGTATAACTCAAATAACAAAGGGGAAAGAGGACATCCCTGTCTGGTTTCTCTGCTCAGACAGAATTTATCAGAGAAGAACACCCTCTACTTTAATTTTCTCCTCTGATCACTCAGTTTTATCAAGGAATGCAAATGCTTCCATAGCCCTACTCATAAAATCCCTGCTTACTCTGCTGAACGCTTTCTCTGTATTAAGACCCAGCAACAATTGTGGTATTTTCTTACATTTTGCTTCCCTCTTGACCATCCACAAAATCACACTGATCTATATCCACCAATGTTGGCATCACCCCTTCCATTCTTCCAACTATTATAGACATAAACACTTTATAATCATGCTTCAGAATTTAAATGTACCCAGACAAAGCTGAATCTTATGGGTCTTTACCATCTTTAGGTATTCCAACTACCACCACTTTCTTCCAGGATATTGGTGCTTCTCCTTTTAAAATAATGTTAAACAAAGCTTTCCAGATCTTTCCCACTTTCTTCTCTCCTAGCTTCCAAACTTCCACAGGAATGCCATCTTTTTTCTTGAGGACTTTCACTTAGACTGACTATATATCATCATTTTTATATAATATCTTCCTGTCCTAACTGTTAATAATTGAGTCTCATCTGCATTTAACCTTGGTACTCCACGGTGGTACAGTAGTAGCTTTGTTGCCTCACAGCAAGAGGTTCTCCTGTTCGATTCACGGCTGGAGTGCCTTCTGTGTGGAGTCTCCATGTCCTCCCCGCAGTCGAGTGGCCTCCGAAAGAGATGCGTGAATGGGCGTGCCTTCGCTGAAGGTTGGGCGTCGGGCTGGCAACTCAGCACCATAAAAAATCTACTGCCAATCATTAGCGGACTAGAGTTCCACTGTGGCGACCCCTAACCGGGAAAAGCCGAAAAGTCAAACATCTGCATTTAACCTTGGTATGTTTAACTTTTCCATAAATGTTTCCATTTGTTCTTTTTCTCGATTTCCACATTTCTCTGCTTTATACAGATTTTCATAAAATTTCCAAAATATTTCTTATACCTCTGCAGGATCTCTGGTTATTTTCCTTGTTATCGCTTGGCAACAACCTTTTCTACTTTCTGTTGCCTGAGCCCTTGTGCTAAAAGTTTTTTTTGCTCTGGAGTTATTAACAAAAATAGCTGCTTAACAGCAATCTTTATAAACTCATAAAGGTGATCCCTTATTTTCTGTTTAGCATTCTGCACTTGCACCTCTTCTTGTTCTGTAAGATTCCCCCTATTCTGCAATATCTTAACCTTTGTCAGTCCCTATAAATAATTCTTGTTACTTCTTAACCATATTTTTTTCTTTTATTTCCACTCTACTTTTAAACTCCACTTTAATTTTATTCCCACTCCCTAGCTGTGTTTTCATAAAAAAATGTTATCTTCCCTAATAACTCTCAAATAATTTCAACTACCTATTCCTTAAATTCCTCTCTTTTTAACGGATAGGTGGGGAAGCGCCAGTGTGTCTTTTATTTCATTACCCTGCTTTTTTATTTTAGTTATTATTAGTGTATGATCTGCAATAGTTTTCGAGTGCATATCAAAACTTTCAGTTAAATATACATGTTCCTGTGAAATATAATTTCTGTCTAACCTAGCCCAGGTTTTGTACCTTGGGGAATAATATATAAATTCTCTCCAATCTCCTACTACTAAATTCACATCTTTCATATCATACCAAATATTTTCATAAATTTCTTCAAAACTCTACCCTCTTTGTTAAATTTTCCTTTCTCGGTACCCCAGATACATCCTCACTATAACAAATCAAATTCCATTCCCCCCTATAAGTAATAATCTTTGTTGATTAGTTCTCCCAGAATTTTCTTAAGATCCATTATAGTAGTTTTAGACGGAATATAAATAAACACCAGTGTAATCCTACTTCCTTGCAAGTAGCTTCTTAGTACTACAAATCTACCGTTATTATCTCTTTTTCCTCTTCTATCACTATTGGAGCTCCTCTCATGGTTAATATAAGTACTCCCCTTTTCATTTGTCCCAGATATTCTGCTGAATAACCATCTTGAAATCCTTTCTTTTACCAAATTTACATGCTCAGTTCTTTCCAAATGTGTCTCATGCAGCATAACTATTTGCACTCTGCATTTTTTAGTATAGTTCAGTACTCTTTCTTTTTTGTATATATCTATAAAACTATTCACATTTAAAGACAATATAATGTCATTATGATAAGAAGTAAGCATTCCCATCTGTTATGTATAATAGCATTTTTTAAAGTGTCTAGTTTCAGCTTTTTTGTTACATGCCTATATTAACATTTGGCAGGTTGAACTTTATATATATATATATATGTATATATATAGAGAGAGAGAGAGAGAGAGAGATTCACTTCAGAATCTCAAATGCCTGAAAACCCGAATGTTATATGGTCGAGACCATATGATTGAGTTTTCAGAAGCTCGAAACCCTGAAATTAATCCAACAACAAAAAAACACAAAAAATAAAACGTTTTTGCAGGGGGGCAAGTCCCCCTGCACCCCCCACACCCCCTCTACTTAAATATACCAACTCCAAGATTGCACTACAATGAAGAAAAGGGAAATCTCCTGTTCTGTGTTGTATGCAGATCTCCGTTCAGAATTTCGTGCTTCTGAAAAC